>NC_053022.1:439973116-440097312 GCF_003073215.2 Triticum urartu | reverse complement strand
ATTCCTCGCATGAATATCAAGTCTTCACGGACACACCAATTTCTTCACTTTCAAAGTCTTCATGAAAGTCTTCAGAAATACCAAAATCTTCAGTCGAAGATATTCATTTTTAGGGGTCGACTTTTCCTATAAATATCAAACTCCTCATAGACTTATAGACCTGTGTACACTCACATACGCATTAGTCCCTTAACCTATAAGTCTTCAATACACCAAAATCACTAAGGGGCACTAGATGCACTTACAGTGGTGGCTCCATCTGCAGTCACAGCATATTAAAGATACTAGCATCATGCTCCTCTTACTATGTGTTGATCACCGGAGAAATCACATACCCTGTGCCTCGTCGAGCCGCTTGTTGACAAGCACGATGTCGGCATCTGCCGCATCAAGTTGCCGCTTCAGCTCGGCAAACTCACCAGTCCGGCTAGCCACCGGACCTTCAGCCATATGCACATAAAGGCAGCCTAATTATTACCTGGGACTATGATCCTCTATTTGCCGCCGTTCTTGATGGCAACCAGAGTCTCAGGGGCTACTATCTGCATAAGGCACACCTAACGTGTGCGGTACTGTAAAAAACACACACTGTTCCACGTACCTCAAAGCCTTTCAGCAGACTCATAAAAGCTTCATGCAACCCGCTTTCGGCGGATGAAATCCTCTCAATCACCGTACCCATTAGCGTACAATGCACTTCTGAGATGGCCGCTTGCTCCATAAGATCCTTCAGTGCGTCTGATCGCACACCGGACGGTTCTGGACTCTTTCTGTTGATCTCTTTAGGAGCTGAATACTAAGGAATTCGGGTGGCCGAAGGATTACCCTCTGGCCTTGGCGGATCAGGAGAAACCCTCCGCGACGACACTTCAGGGTCGCCCGCCTCATGAGGCGGGGTGGCATGGGGAGGTGTTTCGCTCTCCATCATCTCCGGAAGAAGATCCCCCGAAGACGAACTCTGTCGAGAAGGGCTATGATCCGAACTACAAGATATATGCTTTGGTTATTGTCTTCAGAAGTAATGTAGGATATTTTTACTATTAGGTACTTTTTGTTTACTTATAGCTCGGTAGAAGGCTGATCCCCTTGCGGGCACTGTGCGGCAAGAGTACCCTCCGAGGCAGGACCCTCTGGCGAAGATTTCTTCCCCCGTTTGGAAACCTTTGTTTCCGGGTCTTCAGAGATGGTCCTCTTCCTTCCTTGGGGAGAGGGAATTTCAGATTCTTCTCCCTGGTTATCCTCCTTCGCGGAGGCGCTAATTCCCCCGGTTGGGATGAATAATGAGTGAGAGCTGCTTTCAGCCTCTTTATTCCCCCTATATCTTCCCTTGAGGTCGCCTGATAAGGCGCCGGCTCGAGCATTCTGGCTAGTACTGGATCGGCCGAGCCTTCGGGAAGGGGGGCCGAACACCTGATCATCTTCGCCTTTGTTACCCAGTCCCGGTCAAAGAGTGACTTTTCAGAATGATGTTACGATAAATAAAAAGACAACGTGTTCGGCCTCAGGATTACTTACTTGGGTATCCGGGCGATTACAGCTCAGACCCGCATCCACGATGGTGTCCAGACACCTTATTTGTGGCCCGAAGAACAATTTGTACATCTCTTCGAGCGTCATGCCGAGGAAGTGCTGAATAGTTCGCGGTCCTTCCGGGTTGAATTCCCACATGCGGAGGGGTCGACGTTTGCAAGGCGGGACTCGACGAACTAGCATGACTTGAATTACCCTGACCAGGCTGACATCTCTCTCAAGGAGATCTCGGATGCGACTCTGCAATATCGGCACATCATCTACTGGCACCCAGTCCAGCCCCTTGTTGATCCATGATGTCAGTTGTGGTGGGCGGCCCGAGCGAAAGGTAGGGGCTGCTACCCACTTGGTACTCCGGGGAGCTGTGATATAAAACCACTCCCGTTGCCACAAACCGGACACCTCTGGGAAGGAACCCTCTGGCCATGGAACATCAGCACTTTTGCTTATTACGGCACCTCCGCACTTTGCGTGTCGCCCCTCGATCATCTTCGGCTTCACATTGAAAGTCTGGAGCCATAGGCCGAAGTGTGGGGCAATGCGGAGGAAGACCTCACACACAACGATGAACAACGAGATGTGAAGGAGGGAATCCGGGGCCAGGTCATGGAAATCCAGCCCATAATAGAACATGAGCCCCCTAATAAAGGGATCCAGAGCGAGGCCTAGCCCTCGGAGGAAGTGAGAGATGAAAACAACACTCTCGCCGAGTTCGGGAGTGGGAATGACCTGCCCCCGAGCAAGCAGCCTGTGCCAGATTTCGTTGGTCAAATACCTGGCCTCTCTTAGCTTCTTGATGTCCTCCTTTGTGACAGAGGAAGGCATCCACCGACCTTGAATGTTGGATCCGGACATGGTTGAAGGTCCGAAGCGCCTGACCTGAGCCTTGGGTGTTGGAACTCGAGGCGGGGGAAGGATTCGATTGAGTACGAGAGGGAAGAAAGGACAAGCCTTGGCCTCTTTATAAAGAGGGTGAATATCAAGCATCCTCGTCGTGGCCGTTTGGGACTTGCCTAAAATCAAGGAGTCAGACCAATGTGCACGATTGGTTTACTCACGTCTGTATTGATGAGAATCCCGTGATAAGGGGACACGATCTCTGCTTTGACAAGACGTGTCAAGAAAACCACCTCGTGATATGTGCAGAGCTGGTTGAGAAAAATGGTTTGAATAATGACCGGGCCATGGCATGATGTCATGTTGCTAAACGTGTCAGTAGATTAGATTTGTGGAAATATTATTCTCTCTATGGTGGTATGTGGAACTTGTTTTGCAGAGCCGGACATTGTCCTTGTGTTCAAAATCTTCTATGGAGTATTCGAAGGAGGAACCCACCTTGCAATGCCAAAGACAAATCTGCGCGCCGGACTCATTGTCATTGAAGCCTGGTTCAGGGGCTACTGAGGGAGTCCTGGATTAGGGGGTCTCCGGATAGCCGGACTATATCCTTTGGCCGGACTGTTGGACTATGAAGATACAAGATTGAAGACTTCGTCCCGTGTCCGGATGGGACTCTCCTTGGCCTGGAAGGCAAGCTTGGCAATACGGATATTTAGATCTCCTCCCTTGTAACCGACACTGTATAAACCTAGCCCCCTCCGGTGTCTATATAAACCGGAGGGTTTAGTCCGTAGGACAAGATACAATCATACCATAGGCTAGCTTCTAGGGTTTAGCCTCTACGATCTCGTGGTAGATCAACTCTTGTAATACTGATATCATCAAGATCAATCAAGCAGGACGTAGGGTATTACCTCCATCGAGAGGGCCCGAACCTGGTTAAACATCGTGTCCCCCGCCTCCTGTTAGCATCCGCCTGAGACGCACAGTTCGGGACCCCATATCCGAGATCTGCCGGTTTTGACACCGACACTCATAAAATAGGAAGGGGCATTAGTCAATCCAAAAGACATGACCGTGTACTTATATAGCCCATACCTTGAGGTAAAAGTGGTCTTAGGTATATCCTATTCTCGGATCTTCAACTGGTGGTATCCTGATTGTAGATCGATCTTGGAGAATACTTTAGCTCCCTCCAGCTGGTCAAACAAATCATTGATCATCGGTAGTGGGTACTTGTTCTTGATCGTCACTTCATTCAATGCACGATAATCAACAACCATTCTCAATAATCCATCCTTATTCTCAACTAAGAGTACTGGGGCTCCCCACGGTGATGAGCTTGGTCGAATGTAACCTTGTCCAATAACTCCTTAATCTACTTCTTAATTTCCTCCAGATCGTTTGCGTGCATCCGATACGGTCTCTTTGATATAGATCCGGTGCTTGGCAACAACTCTATTAAAAATTCTATGTCTCGATTTGGTGGCATCCCTGGTAATTCCTCTAGAAATGCATCCGGGTAATCCTTCACAACAAGCACTTCTTCCTGAACCACTCCCGAGAGGGAATTCACTTGGGTCCTCCTTGGTGCATGCCTAGATACATACTTGATCCTTTTTCCCTCAGGTGTGGTGAGGATAATTGACCTACTAGCACAATCGATATTTCCTCCATACATCGATAGCCAATCCATGCCTAGTATCACATCCAATCCTTGTGACTCCAAAATGATTAGGTCTGAGGGGAAAACATGCCTACCCATGGTCAATGGCATCTGAAAACACCCTCTGCTTGCCATATACTCTGCTCCTGGTGAGCTTACTAACATAGGTGTCTTAAGGGCTTTGGTGGGAAGCTTAAACTTATCCATAAATCCCCTCGATATGTATGAATGTGATGGACCAGTGTAAAAAAGAAGAGTAGCAACAAATGACTTAATAAAAAACTTACCGATAACTGCATCTGTCTGCTCTTCAACTTCCTCCATGTTAACGTGGTTCACCTGTCCTCTGGTGAAAGGGTTGGGCTTCTTCCCAAAACTTCCATTGCCATTTCCATTCTTTCCTTCAGGGCACTCAGTGGCGTAGTGTCCAGTCTTCCCGCACTTGAAACAAGTAATCTGACTTAGATCATTCTTGGCGGGTGTAGTGGGCTTGAAACGGTTCTGACCATTGTTTCCTCCATTCCCATTACCATTCTTAGGGCCACTATGGTTGTGTGAGCTTCCTCCATTGTGAGTATGGCATCCATGGTTATGATGGGTATGTCCTCCCGAGTTTGGGGTAAAACGAGGCTTCTGCTGAGCTCCAGAGTTATACTTCCCCTGTCCATACTTCCTTTTGTGGCTCTCTATCTTTTGTTGCTTACCTTCAATCATGAGGTCCCTATCTACCAACTCCTGGTAGTTGGTGAATGTTGCCACCATCAATTGCATACTCAGCTCATCATTTAGCCCTTCCATAAAATTCTCTTGCTTCGCGGCATCTGTGGCCACATCATCTAGGGCACAACGAGCTAACTTACTAAACTCATCCATGTACTGCCCCACGGTACGATTTCCCTGGCGTAAGTTGTGGAACTCACGCTTCTTCATACTCATAGCTCTAGCTGAGACATGTGCGGTGCGGAATGCTTGCTGAAACTGATCCCAAGTGACATTGGCTATGGGGAAAGTGGCTATGTAATTCTCCCACCATGAGGCCGCGGGTCCGTCTAGTTGGTGTGCGGCAAAGCGCACCTTCTCAGCATCTGTGCGACCTACGGTGGTCAGCTCCCTTCCAATCATGCGGAGCCAGTCGTCAGCAACAATCGGCTCGGTGCTACTAGAGAACACCGGCATATTCAACCTCAGAAAACGGGCTAAGTTGTCAACTGGAGGTGGTGGCGGTGGGTTGTTGTTGTTGTCTTGGTTCTGGACTAGCAACTGCATCAAGGCATTCTGTTGTTGGATCAACTGAGTGAGCTCCGGTGGGAAGACAAATCTGGGGTCACGTCTTGAAGGCATCTGATAGGTTTAGAGGGTGAGAATAGAATAGAGTGAGATCTAAAGAGAGATCACTACCCATATGCACATGAGACAAACACATTCATTTCACACCACTCAATTCAAACAAGGTCATACAATCGATCTAAACTATCGTTACAAAATACTCGGACTATTACTATATACATGGCGGATACTAATAGTAATATAGTGGTCGACTAGAAATTTTGATCGGTGGAAGACTCCATGATATCTGCTCCAGCTTCGTCTTCGTAATCATCATCACTATCGGGGTCGGTGTCGGTGTCGTCGATTATGATGTAGTCTTTAGGATGGTTGTCCCCTTTAGGTTCGGGATCTCCCATGAATACTCCTAGATTCTTCTTCAGGTCTTCATTCTTCTCCAGTAGCACTGCAATTTCTTCTTCATATCCATCGCGTGTAGACTTGAGTTCCTCTTCTAGCTCCATGTTCTTGGTCATCACTTTCTTCATGTCTATCATGCTGGCGCACATCTGGTTCTCCTGACAACAAATGTGCTAGTTTAACTCCTGGATGTAGGCTGCAATGGACTTGTCCCTCCTGGTGCAAATCATCTCCCGTTGCTCATCTCAGCGTCCACATATCTGGTAGATGGTGTCCTTAAGATCCTTGTGGTATACCTCGCCAATGTGTCCCATGGCGATGTGGGCGGCCAAGCTCTTTCCTAGACTCCAGGTTGGTGCATCAAAGGAAAACTCTATGGGTTCAGTTACTAGTGTGAATGTCCTTCCTAGAACATGTACTCGAATCGTCCAGCGCTCTTCTTCAGGTAGAGTGGTCGTGTAGGTCCCGGTGAAGCTTCTTATTCTGATGCTCAGGTACCTAGTGGCTTCCTTCAAATGTCGTCCAAAAGGGGTGTCGTTGTCTGGTTGAGCAAACTTGTTCCTTGGGTCTGCCATCTATAGAGTAGAAAATGGAGAAGAGTCAGGAATGAGTAGAGAAGAGTGTCCTAGGGCTTTGTCCTAGTGGCCGCATCCTACAGTCAGCGTGTGCTTTGATACCATCTTGTAGCGACCCGACCTCAGACGGTCGAGTCTCTGTGTTTAAGTGTCATCCCTGGATCAGTATTGCTGACACACACAGTACTCGAGGATTTATAACAGAGTTCAATCACACACTTATTACATCGCATGTCTCAAAAGATGTGACGCCCTGAGACCGTTGTGCCAGGTGTCTTCCAGTTATTCGCTGTCATTGTCATGTCATTTGCTTGCATGTTGCATCTTATCATGTCATCATGTGCATTGCATCATCATGTTTTAAAACTTGCATTCGTCCGGGTTCTCCGAGTTCTCTCCGTTATCCGTTCTGAGCCTAACCACACTTGCACGCGCCCGCGGCATGTCCGAAATAGTATTTTATAAGTGGCCAGAAAATGTTCTCGGAATGGGATGAGAGTTGACGTGTGGTCTTATTATAGTGTAGATAGACCGTCTGTCAAGTTTCATTGCATTCGGAGATCGTTTGATGCCGAAACGGATAACTATAGCGGCAGTATAGCCGGTCTAATGTCGGACGTTTTCGGTCTTCGGAAACCGTGTCGGGCTGCATCTCTCCCCTCTTCTCTCAAACCAACCCGCTCTTCACAATCTGCCAGACCCAACCTAACATCTCTCGTCAGCCCGCGGCCCTCCTCGCGTGCATCCGAAAGTTGTCCCGAACCCGACCCGGACTGCCGCCACCGTTGTGTCCGGATAATCCCCAAACATCTACAAAACGTCTCCGTTTTCTTATTTGGGCTCCCTAGCCTATTTTTCCCAACCGTTCGATTACGATCGGAGAGACAGATTAGCCCCTACCCAAAAACCCACTTTCTAGGGGTTTGTCCCTGCCACCGCCGCCACCACACTGCATCTCCCACCTCGGGATCGATCCCCATCCAATCAGTTTGTGCGTCCCCGATCCAAAAATCCTGTCGATCTCCCCCCTCTAACCAGCGCCTCCCCTGATTCCCTCATCCACCTCCTGCAGCCCCGAGCGCCCGAGGCCCAAATAACCCGTGCACCAGCCGGCCACCGAAGCTCCTCCGCGGCCTCCTTCCTCGCCCGACGACCAGCGCCGCTGCCGGCAACCACCACCAGGAACAGCGCCGCCCTGTGCCCTTTCCATTTTGCTCTTTTCCCTTCGCTCCTCATGTCGTTTTGGACCTTGCAGGGACCTCCCAGGGAGGCCGCCATGGCGTCCAGGAGGCTTCGGGCGCCAGCAGCTCCCATCGCGCCTCGCGGACCTCGCCGAAGTGCCGTTCCCCGTCGCTGCCTCGTCTGCTCATTCTCGAAGCCGTTGACCGAGCCGTCCCCAACCTCCAGGGAGCATCGCCCTGCTCCAGTCGAAGATCCTCTCCTGCCCCGCGCCCAGCTCCTTCCGCTTACCCAGCCAACCAAGGGCCAACATCGCCATGGTCGCCGGCCTCTGTTTTTTCCCGTTGTGAGCAACTTCCTCCATTACTGCAGCTTCGTTCTTTCCTAGATCCGTTCTGGCATGTAGAGGTTATTTAGAGTTACCACTAAGTTTTACCACAAGCATATCAGCTAGCCCAGTGGCTAGCGCAGCATTTATCCATCCCAGGGGTCCACGGTTCGAGTCCTGGCCAGCCCCATTAGGTTTTCCTATTATTTTGCACTCCCACATCTGTTGGGCCAGCCTTCCAGTTTCAGCCCGTATAGGTTGTTTTTAGGCTTTGTGAATTTCTCCAGAGTTTAGTGTATTGCAGAAAACCCCTCTTAGTTTATGCATATAATAACTTAATAACTAAGCATCACCTGTAAAAACTTTATATATGAAAAATGCTTAAAATTGTGTCTAGTTTCAAAATATAACACTTTCACCCATGTTTAAAATGATGGTTGTTTAAATTTGCTCCTATGCCATGCTAAAATGATTTAATTCATAACTAAATAACCGTAGCTCTAAATTTAACAAACTTTATATGTAAATGGGGTAGCAGAATGCCTAGTTTAACATGGTGCACTTTTCTTGCATGTTTAAATAACTCTAAAATTTGGTTTAGGGTAGAACAGTACCAAACCTAATATATGCATATGAGGATTTTACCGGAATTGTTGTTTTTTATTTTCGGCCTCATTTAAACTTGCCTAGATAGATAGTTTCTTTATGCTTCACCTCTTTCCATGCTAACAACATTTAATCTTGTTGGGTACATAAACGAGAGAGAACTAAATAAGTCATGTGGTGTTTTCTTCAATATGCAACGGAGTTGCATGTTGAGCTCCACTTAATTTGTAGTGTTGTTTGTTGCACTTTGCCATGCCATGCCCTCTTTAAACCGGACATGCATCATACTTGTTGTGCATCATGCCATGTTGTTGTAGTGGTTGTTTACTATGTTGTTTGCTTCTTTCCGGGTTGCCTTTCTCGTGAGCTTCGGTTCCGTTCCGGAGTTGTGAGGATCCGTTCGACTTCGTCCGTGTGTCTTCTTCATGACTCGTTCTTCTTCCTTGCGGGATCTCAGGCAAGATGATCATACCCTCGAAATCACTTCTATCTTTGCTTGCTAGTTGCTCGCTCTTTTGCTATGCTTATGCTGCGATACCTACCACTTGCTTATCATGCCTCCCCTATTGTTGAACCAAGCATCTAACCCACCTTGTCCTAGCAAACCGTTGTTTGGCTATGTTATCGCTTTGCTCAGCCCCTCTTATAGCGTTGTTAGTTGCAGGTGAAGATTGAAGTTTGTTCCTTGTTGGAACATGGAGATGTTGTTCCTTGTTGGAACATGTTTACTTGTTGGGATATCACAATATATCTTATTTAATTAATGCATCTATATACTTGGTAAAGGGTGGAAGGCTCGGCCTTATGCCTGGTGTTTTGTTCTACTCTTGCCGCCCTAGTTTCCGTCATATCGGTGTTATGTTCCCGGATTTTGGGTTCCTTACGTGGTTGGGTTATAATGGGAACCTCTTGACAGTTCACTTTGAATAAAACTCCTCCAGCAAGGCCCAACCTTGGTTTTACCATTCGCCACCTAGCCTATTTTTCCCTTGGGTTAGGCCAGCCCAAGGGTCATCTTTATTTTAAACCCCCGGGCCAGTGCTTGTCTAAGTGTTGGTCCAACCCAGAGCACCGTGCGGGGCCGTCCCTTGGCAACTTGGGTTACGTTGGCTCCCGTACGCTTAGCTTATCCGGTGTGCCCTGAGAACGAGATATGTGCAGCTCCTATCGGGATTGTCGGCACAGTGGGTGGTCTTGCTGGACTTGTTTTACCATTGCCGAGGATGTCTTGTAACCGGGATTCCGAGTCTGATCGGGTCTTCCCGCTAGAAGGAATATCCTTCGTTGACGGTGAGAGCTTGTGATGGGCTAAGTTGGGACACCCCTGCAGGGATTTGAACTTTCGAAAGCCGTGCCCGCGGTTATGGGCAGATGGGAATTTGTTAATGTCCGGTTGTAGAAAATCTGAAGTTGGCCTTAATTAAAATGCACCAATCGCGTGTGTTCCCGTGATGGTCTCTTCTCGGCGGGGTCCGGGAAGTGAACACGGTGTTGGAGTTATGCTTGACGTAGGTTGTTCTAGGATCACTTCTTGATCATAGTTGTTCGACCGTGCTTTGCTTTCTCTGCTCCCTCTCTTTAGTGAATAGGTTAGCCACCATATATGCTAGTCGCTTGCTGCAGCTCCACCCCATACCTTTACCTTACCCATAAGCTTAAATAGTCTTGATCGCGAGGGTGTGAGATTGCTGAGTCCCCGTGACTCACAGATACTTCCAAAACCAGCTTGCAGGTGCCGATGAGTTCGTGTAGATGACGCAACCAAGCTCAGGAGGAGCTCGATGAAGATCTTGTCCTTTGTGTTGTTTCATTCTAGTTGATTAGTAGTGGAGCCCAGTTGGGGTCGATCGGGGATCTGTGTAGCATTTGGGGTAGTCTTCTTTTGTTTTGGCTCCGTAGTCGGGCCCTGATTGTATCTGGATGATGTAATGCTTTATTCATGTAATTGTGTGAAGTGGCGATTGTAAGCCAACTATGTATCTCTTTCCCTTATGTATTACATGGGTTGTGAAGATTACCTCATTTGCGACATTGCTTTCAATGCGGTTATGCCTCTAAGTCATGCTTCGACACGTGGGAGATATAGCCGCATCGAGGGCGTTATAAAAGAGAACTTATTACAATAATATGGCTGAAGGCCATCTAAATAAGATAACAGCGGAAGCTTCAAAGGTAGTAGAGTCCATCCAACTCCACGGCAAAACTGAGTGCATGAAAATGCCCTAGTGCACCTTACTCTTTGTTTGAAAACTTTGCAACATAATATGTTGCAGCCTATGTAGGTCAGCACATGGAATATGCTGGCAAGATAATACTATAGAGAAATGAACAAATAACAACTATAACTACATGCATTTATGGCTGGTGGAGGCTCTATGGTTATCATTTGCATAAATCTAGTTTTTCCCTACAACAAAGGAATATATTTTATTTAACTACAAAGTTTGTTGAAAACATTGAGAAGGTTCCTCCAACTCAATCCCAAAATAATAGTTAAAACCCAACAAAATTAATTAAGTAAAGTGATGAGATCAAATCAATAATTCAAGTACCAGATACTCAAGATGTCCATAACTGGGGACACAGCTAACCATGATTAGTTTGTACACTCTACAGAGGTTTGCGCACTTTCCCCCCCACAAGACTCGATCTCCTCTGTTGTATTTCTCGCACTGCATGGTGTTTGAGAAACAGATGACCGAGACACAGTGTTTCCGAAGAGGTCCCCCTTAACTGATAGATCGGTCGGTACACCTACAATCCCCTACATCTGCTAGCCCATCATGGAAAGGATTCCCACAACTTACTCAACTATGCCAGAGACCATAATGGCTTGTGGCTGCACACGGAAGTTTCTAGCATGAACAATCTTATGATCCCTTTGAGCCTGGGTGGCAAGCCATAGGATGATCACACGTGTACTCCGGGATATCCTATGACAACACTGGATTGCTCCAGGCGTCCGGACAACCACTGGGTGCTCCAGGGTGCCCCAACCAATCCACCCAGATGTGTATTAAAGTATCCACCTTAAGTTAACCATTAATTAATAATAACTCTCACATCTTCGTGAATCTCTCAAACCAATCCTCGTCTACGAGCATAGCATAGCAATATAAGCATAACGTAGTAACACCCAGGGGTTTGAATATAAAAGGGCAATATGTTCTACGTCTTCAACTATTTCCCAATACCCACATGTTAACAGATCCTACTCAAGCAATGTTTGAGGGTTGAAACTAATGCATAAAAACTGGGTAATAAGGGATATGATCAAATGTTACTTGCCTTGCTGACAATCTGAAAACCCTAGCGATTCGTAGTAGCAAACCTCGCACTACGGAAACTCTATCGTGAGCAAACAATAGCATACATAAGCACTAAAGTATAAGATGCAAGGGTAAAACTCAAGAGAAAAGATCCAAACTGAAATTTCAAGAGAAGAGCTTCGATTTGCAAAAAGAATCAATCGAATCGGAGCTACGAAACTCAAACTACGATCAAAAGAAGTTCGAATTCAAATCTTCTTGAAACCAAATTTTAAGTTGTCAAAACCATGTTCAAGTTGATTATCTGGAAAGAGGGGAACAAGATGAAGATTTTGGCGTTGGTTTCACTAGATTTGGGCAAACGAGCAAAAAATAACGAGGGTTTGAAGTTCACGGACTAATCTGTGATAAAAGTATTCATGGATAGGTCCCTGACCAAAAATTAAAATAAAAAGAAGAACCTAACGAATGAACATTTGCTAACAGAAACTAACGAACGAAAAACATTCATCGAAACGATCTAACCGGTGAACGCTCGCAAATTTACCTAAATAATAAAAAAGATCTAATCTAAACCGAAAAACCGAAAGAAAACTAAACGGTTTTTACCGGTCAACCGAAGAAAACCGACGGCGAGGTCAACGGCGGGGTCAGCGTCGGCGGCGGCGGATTGGGCTTCGGCTCCGGTGGCGGCGTTTGGTGGAGGCGGCTCGAGGCGACGGCGGATCGGGGTGGCGGTGCTTGCGTGGGGCAGCGGCACTTGTGCGCGGTAGCGGCAGCAGCAAGCGGCGGCGACGGGCTCGGCGGCGACGGGTGTCGTGGTTCTATGTCTGACAGTAGAATAGGGGGGTAGCAATGTAGAGGCAAGATCCTAGCTACGGTGAGATTATGCACGCAAGATGTACGAGTTCAGGTCCTTCGCGGAGGAAGTAACAGCCCTACGTCTCGGTGCCCGAAGGCTTGGTCGATTGGATTATGCGTGAAGTTACAGGGGGTGCGAACCCTTGTCTCAGTGGAGGGGGTGGCTTATATAGAGTGCGCCAGGACCCCAGCCAGCCCATGTTACAAAGAGTTCAATGCACATAAAGAGGAGACGTTACTGGTAATGCTAGCAATAAAGTCATATAACTGATCATTAATACTATGGAGTGAATGCCTGGCCGCTGCCATCTGGGGTGACTGTAGGCCTTCTGAACTCCGAGTGGTTTCTTGTATGGTCGACTGATGATATACAGGTCGAATGTAATTGGGGTATCCGAGTGGAGACGTTGGTCGAGTGGGCATGCACTCGGGTGATTCCACTCGGTTGAACTTGTTGTCCTTTGATTGACTTTGACTGTAGGGCAGTGCCCTTGGGAGGGATGTTTAGATCAGGTCTATTGCCCTACCCTAGGTACATATCATCGTCATTAGCCCCCGAATGGTTCTGGGTCCGAGTGGAAATGAAGCTGAAGATTGTTCCGAACCAATTTTCGTGTTGCGTAAGCGTTTTACTTGGATTGGAGAACCATGCAATAACTTCAACTTCATTTTCAGTCGCCTTAAACCATTCAGTGGTTGTCGAGTGAACTTTTGCTGATAAGCTTCGACTGCTGATGTTGCATAAAAGCTCCGGCATGATGGACTGCGCTGCCGTTTCCGGATCTCGCGGGATTCAAAATTTGGGGAAGCGCTCGAGGCGGAGAGGATCATGGTAATCAGAGCAGATTAGGTAGGGGAGCCTCGATCCCCGCGCCACCTTTTTCACCACGTACTATGTGCGTGCCTGTTGCGGGATTTGACAGGATCGCTCGGTCCCACAAGTCAGTCACTCGGGGAGCCAACTCATATAAGGCGTTCGGACCAGGGCCTTTGCACTGTGCGCCCCATTTCCCCCTTCCTCCTCCACTTCTCCATCGCATCTGCTTCTGCTCTCGGTGTCGCCGCCCAGTCTGAGCTCGGTCCGCTACAATGGGGAAGGACAAGACGGTGGATCTGGAGCACGCGAAGAAGGCGACAGCGAAGGCAAAGGGGAAGAAGACGAGTCAGGCGGGGTTGTCATCGAGGTCCGCCCTGCCGCCCGGCTGGATCCAGGGCGACTGGATCCGGTCGACGATCCAGAGGGAGGACATGGAAGATCTGGTGGACGGGGGCTTGATTGCCCACGAATCTTGGCAGCTTCCGGAGGATGAGACCGAGCCGCGACCGCAAGAGGGTGAGTGCGTCCTCCTTGCAAGCCATGTCAACCGTGGTTTCTCTTTGCCTCCACACCCTTTCTTTTGGGGTTTTCTGAACTTCTTTGGAGCCCAACTTCATCACTTTTCTCCCAACACCATCACTTATATCTTGCCGCGTACGTGTCCATGTGTGAAAACTTTCTGGGTTGTCGACCGCACTGGGGCCTTTTCAGACACATTTTCACTTGCCGCTCTCCGTCGGTAAAAAAGGCCAATCCGAGTGACGAGAGGACCCATGTGATCTAGATATGTGGTGGTCTAGGGATCCAGATGAGAAATAAGAGCACTTTCCCAACTATGATCCTTCCCGAGTTAGTCAGGGGGTGGGAGTCGACCTGGTTCTACTGTAAGGACCAGCCGACCCCGGGTCAGTCGACTAGTCTTCCCCCTTTTTCCATAGAGAGAGTTGAGAAGCCTTCTCCCTTGAGAGTGACTCCAGCCGAGAAAGCGGAGGTGAACATGTTAGTCGAGCGAGTGGTCTAACTTGTCCATGATGGCGTGACTGGCATGGACCTATTGGAAGTATTCCTCAGACGACGCATCCAACCACTCCAAGCACGTGACCATCCAATGTGGGTGTATTCGGGTGTTGAAGACAACAATCGGATCCACCCGGAGGAGGTTGATGAGGAGACAGTGGCGCTGTGGCTGCAAGGTATCACTGGGGACAAGGACAACCCTAGGGGGTCTAGGAGGGTTCCTCCACTCGACAACGCCACCAAACCTGACAAGGTCTCATTCTTTCCTTCCGAATGTATCTTGCTCTGATATGTGTTTGCTCTTGAAACTGATTGATATCCACTCGACCCCATGTCTTGCAAATCTACACTGAGATGTACTCGATGCCCAACAGAGAGCGGGAACATGAAGGAGAGGCGAGTGGAGGCGACAGTGGCAAGTGGCATTCTG
Organism: Triticum urartu; assembly: GCF_003073215.2. Lineage (NCBI taxonomy): Eukaryota > Viridiplantae > Streptophyta > Magnoliopsida > Poales > Poaceae > Triticum > Triticum urartu. The sequence continues at coordinate 440,082,508 of NC_053022.1, read as the reverse complement.
ACGGAAGGGGAGACGAGTAGAGTGAGAACTCGAGCAGCGGTGAAGAGGTCGACTCCCCTCCTCACACGGAAAGGCGCTCCAAGCAGAAGTAGGACCCAGCCAGCGTTCGTGGCAAAACGACTCCTCCGACTGGTCAGCCCTCAAAGCGCACTCGGATATCTTCTCCTGCACCGACTGAGGAAGCTCTTAAGCAGCCAAAAGTCATGATTTCAAAGCCTCGGAAGGCCCCGCCCAAGATTAAAGTGGTTGTCCCCATCGCTTCTGGGTAACTACTGAGCTCAACCTCTAAGTTTTTGCATGACTCAAACTTTGGTCGACTCACTTTCTTGTTTTGAGCGAGTGAATTCTAAAATTTGCAGTGCTGCTTCCGGGACTTCCATGTACCAAGATGATGCTAACGAGGAGATGGAAGACGCGGTCACCTCCCGCGCGAGTATACCGTTTGTCATTGTAATTTTACTTTATCAGCCATTTTGATGGTTGACTGAACTTATGTAATCGATTGTTTTGCAGCTCCACCCCATGTCATTGAACTTCCAAATGATGATGAAGACGTGCCACAGAGGGCCATGGGAAGGAGGGGTAGGTCTTCGAGCAAGAAGGCCCCTGAGGGAGTCCTGGATTAGGGGGTATCCGGACAGCCGGATTATATCCTTTGGCCGGACTGTTGGACTATGAAGATACAAGATTGAAGACTTCGTCCCGTGTCTGGATGGGACTCTCCTTGGCGTGGAAGGCAAGCCTGGCAATACGGATATGTAGATCTCCTTCCTTGTAACCGACTCTGTGTAACCCTATCCCCCTCCAGTGTCTATATATACCGGAGGGTTTAGTCCGTAGGACAAACAACGACAATCATACCATAGGCTAGCTTCTAGGGTTTAGCCTCTTTGATCTCGTGGTAGATCAACTCTTGTACTACTCATATTATCAAGAACAATCAAGCAGGACGTACGGTATTACCTCCTTCAAGAGGGCCCAAACCTGGGTAAATGTCGTGTCCCCTGCCTCCTGTTACCATCCGACTTAGACGCACAGTTCGGGACCCCCTACCCGAGATCCGCCGGTTTTGACACCGACATTGGTGCTTTCATTGAGAGTTCCTCTGTGTTGTCATCATTAGGCTGGATGGCTCCTTCAATCATCGATAGCGATGCAGTCCGGGGTGAGACTTTTCTCCTCGGACAGATCTTTGTATCCGGCGGCTCCGCACTGCGGGCCAACTCGCTTGGCCATCTGGAGCAGATCGAGAGTTACGCCCCTGGCCACCAGGTCAGGTTTGGAAGCTTAAACTACACGGCTGGCATCCGCGGAGACTTGATCTCCGACGGATTCGAGCCCCTGCCGAGTGCGCCGCACGGTCACGATGAGCATGATTTAGCTCTACCATCGGACAGTGTTCAGGAGACCGCATCGGCAACCGCTCCGACCCTCAATTCGGAGCAAATTGCACCATCCATGGACGGGTGGATAGACCCCGCCACGGAGGTCGCATTCTCAAGGCGATCGAGCCGAGTATCGACCTTATCCTTCACGGGAGTGGTGACTCCGAACAGCCGGATTCTTCCCCGGTCATGGACTCCGAACCGCCTGCGCCTGTGCCTATCGAATCCTACTGGGCGCCGATCATGGAGTTCACCTCCACGGATATCCTTCAGCACTCGCCCTTTGGTGACATACTGAACTCATTAAGGTCTCTCTCCTTGTCAGGAGAGTCCTGGCCGAACTATGGCCGGCCAGATCGGGATGCAGACGACGAAGAAATTCGCGGCCCACCCACCACCCACTTAGTAGCCACTGTCGATGATTTGACCGACATGCTCGCCTTCGACTCTGAAGACATCGACGGTATGGACGACGATCCAGGAGACGAATAGGAGCCACTGCCCAGAGGGCACTGGACGCCCACTTCATCATATGATATATACATGGTGGACACACCCAAAGAAAACAACGAGGAACGGAAGGACGCAGCAAGGGATTGTTCCCTCAAGAAGCAGTCAAAGCGGCGATGTAAGCGCCGCTCCAAATCCCACCTCGGTAGAAACATCGATCATATAGACCCAGCGATAGAGCAGGGTGAGGCAGCGGACGACAAACACGACATTGAACCACCGTCCGACCACGGCAACACGGAGAATCAAACCGAACAACCCAACTCCGGCAAAGATAACAATCCGGATGACATCACACCGGACAGGCACCCGGAGCAACAGAATACCCATCAAAGGCTTCTTGCCACTGCGAGGAGTCTGAAAAAGTAGAAGCAAAGGCTCAGGGCTGCACAAGACACACTCAGAAATAGATGGAGTGAAGTACTCAACACTGCAGCAAAGTACGGTAGTAGTCGCCACACAAAGAGCTACCCGAAGCGAAAGCTGCTACCTGAATTCGATGAGGAGGCCTTAGATCCCCCGCAATCAAAAAAGAAAACTGTCGGATTTCGGGTTCCGGCAGACCCTTGAGGTTCGAACACTAGGGTGCGCGCGGAGATTTCGCCTCCTACCTACCTGCACCCCTCCGCCTCGCTAAGATCTAAGCAATGGAAAGAACAACACGAATGACACAGGGTTTATACTGGTTCAGGCCACCGTTGTGGTGTAATACCCTACTCCAGTGTGTGGCATCGTGGATTGCCTCTTGGGCTGATGATAATGAACAATACAAGGAAGAACAGCCTCGCGAGGGTCTGCTCTTGGCCGGGGGGATGAACTGCTGGGAGGAGTTCATTCACCCTTCTCTCTCTCTCCTTCCTTCTCTTTTCCTTCTCTCCCCTCGTCCCTCTCCTTTTGTTCTGTGGGTGGTTGGTCCTATTTATAGAGGCCCTGGTCCTCTTCCCAAATATCAAGCGGGAAGGGAGCCAACAATGGCGGGCTAATTTGAAGGGGGATAACTAGTACCAGTTATCTTGACAAAAGTAGTCTTCGCCTGCACAAAGCTCTGGTGGTTACGCCGTCTTGGGCTCCACAATGACCTCCGTCTTGCAGTCCTCCTGGTCTTGGTCTTGTTTCACCAAAATGGCAACCTTTGTATGATGCCTCGGTACTCCGCGGCTGCGCTTGCTCCCTTTGCACCAAAGAGGAAAGGAGGACGCTGCGCGGGCTAGCACCCGCCTGGCGCCTTTGGTCGTCATGGCTTGCGTCACGGGCACCTCGTGAGGTACCCCGCCTTGATCTCTCTGCCTCCTCGTGAGCCAGCCTGATGAGGCCATGCCTGAGGAAGCTCCGCGTCGTTCGCCCCGCGAGGCTTGGCCCCTCGCGAGGGTCTTGGGTCTGTGTTGGTGAAGATGGGCTGTGCTGGGCCCCCCTTTGAGCCACGCCGCAGGCCGCGGGCAGGCAAATCTGGGGACCCCCGTTCCCAGAACGCCGACAGTAGCCCCCGGGCCCAAGGCGCGCCCGGACTTCGCCGTGCAGCGAGGCGAAAGGGCAAGAGCGAAGTGTCGCGGGCCCTAACAGCCTGCGGCCTTGGGCGCCGCGTGGCGGTTAATTGGACGTGGGCGTCTCCACTTCCCCATGGCGCCTCGGCAATTGCACGGATTGGACAAGTCCCTGCATGCAAAGCGGGTCATGATTACCTGCGATCGTGGAGGTCGGCGGTTGGCCTTCGCCGGCTATAAGTACGGAATGGCGTGCGCCCTTCCAGTTCATCCCCCCTTGCTTCTCCTTCTTCCCGGTCCTTGCTCCGTCTTGTTGCGATGGCTTCGATCCGCCGGTTCCCGACGGCAGAGAAGGGAAAGGCTCCCCGAGAGGAACCTAACCCGCTCCCGCCGAAGAAATGGCTCGTCCCCCGTGGCCCGGACGAGGGGGCCCATCAGGTGGTGCCGAGGCCTTGGTGCGAGCGGGCACCGCCGGGGTTCCTGCTTCCCTTGTATGCCCACATCGAGGGCCCTGAAGGAGCTGATGCTGATCGCCACGGGTCACGAGGGTGTGGGTCATCCCCCCTGGGGTCCACACCGAGGGCTCCTCCCGAGAGCTCGTGCTCCACGTCGCGATGCCTCCTCAGTCTTGGATTCGCCTTCCTTCCTTCTTCGCCTCCATCGTCCCGCAGGGGGAGCCCTTGGAGCTTTGGCTGCAGCACGCCAGCTGCAGCACCCTCGCGACCGAGGCAGGGGTCGCGGTCATTGCCCCGGGCGAGGTCTTCATGACTTGAGGCTGGAGCGAAATCGCCCGGGTTTGCAGGACAAGAGGCGCCTTCGCGATCCACTTGGAGTACGACGGTGCTTCGGTGATGTTCTTCAAGGTCTTCGATGTGAACGGGCGCCGGCTGGAGTTCTGCCCCAGGAGAGGTGGCCGGGACCCTGCTGCGGCGAGGACTAGGCCCGCCGATCGCTCCCTTGGCGGCTCCTCAGGCGGTGGAGGCGTCGGAGGTTCCAGCGACTCCGGCGAGCTCTTCGTGACTCCGGAGACGAGTGACGACAGCTACGAGCCCCCGAGCTGACGCCGCTCCTGGAGCAGGGCGGGCTCGTCAGGCCGCCGCCGACTCTGATCTAGATGGGGTTGGCGCCGGTGCTTGACGGCCCACTGTTGATGATGGCGTCTTTTGCAGGGGCGCGCGTAGTTAGTGTCCCTTTAGGATCTGTTCCCTGCGAGGAATCAAAGACGCGTCCCGTGGGGGCTTGTAAGGTGCCTGTGATCCTGTTTTGTTAATACAACCCTTGTCGTAGAACTGTGTGACTTGCTTATTCCGTCTTAGCTCTGTCCTCCCTTTCGAACCTCACGAGGGCTTGGTGCTCTGCGCCGACAGGTCCCAGTCCCAAGGCAGCTTCAACCGTCGCTGGTATGCCAGGTCGCGAAGCCGTGGTCAAGGCCAGGAGGTGAGCGACCCGGAGTCCGGTAAGAGCCCCTGAGTCGCGATGCTCAGGAGGTCCCCTTTGGCGCTCAAGCAGCCGTCGTTCGGTGAGAAAGGAGAGCGGCGTCATTAACACGGGATTGCATTAGGTGCGGGGGTGGTGCCACGGTAGCTGGTGCTTCCGGGTGGTGACTTATCTCGAGAATCAGGGGTCGCTCTCTGGTGTGTCGCCGGGTCCGTGCATCGGCAGGCGCGAGGTTACTCGGCGAGGTCCTCGCGTGTCCCTCCCCTCTCGCCTTTGCTCCCCTTTCTGCTCTACGTCCTCGGGTCCCGGCCCTCGAGCGAGTCTCAGCCGTCGCTGGTATGTGTAGGATCTAGAAGTAGATGTGTCTAAAGGGGGGTGATTAGACACTAGGTGCTAAAGTTGCAATTTTTAATCTTTTTTGTTTAAGTGGAGTTTAGGCACAATTACAACACACACAATACATATCAAGCAAGCATGCAAAGAGTATATGAGCAGCGGAATGTAAAGCATGCAACTTGCAAGAATGTAAAGGGAAGGATTTGGAGAGATCAAACGCAATTGGAGACATGGATGTTTTTCCCGTGGTTCGGATAGGTGGTGCTATCCTACATCCACGTTGATGGAGACTTCAACCCACGAAGGGTAACGGTTGCGCGAGTCCACACAGGGCTCCACCCAAGGGCAACGGTTGCGCGAGTCCACGAAGGGCTCCACCCACGAAGGGTCCACGGAGAAGCAACCACCCACAAAGGGTCCACGAAGAAGCAACCTTGTCTATCCCACCATGGCCATCGCCCACGAAGGACTTGCCTCACTAGCGGTAGATCTTCACGAAGTAGGCGATTTCCTTGCCCTTACAAACTCCTTGGTTCAACTCCACAATCTTGTCGGAGGCTCCCAAGTGACACCTAGCCAATCTAGGAGACACCACTCTCCAAGAAGTAACAAATGGTGTGTAGGTAATGAACTCCTTGCTCTTGTGCTTCAAATGATAGTCTCCCCAACACTCAACTCTCTCTCATAGGATTTGGATTTGGTGGAAAGAAGATTTGAGTGGAAAGCAACTTGGGAAGGCTAGAGATCAAGATTCATATGGTAGGAATGGAATGTCTTGGTCTCAACACATGAGTAGGTGGTTCTCTCTCAGAACATATGAGTTGGAATGATGTATGTGTTCTGATGGCTCTCTCACTGAATGAGAAGGAGGTGGAGGGGTATATATAGCCTCCACAAAAAATCCAACCGTTACACAGTTTTCCAATCTCGGTGGGACCGAATCAATAAACTCGGTCGGACCGAAAATGTAAACCTAGTGACCGTTAGTGATTTCGGTGGGACCGACTAGATCAACTCGGTGGGACCGATGTGCTAGGGTTAGGGTAAATCCAAAACTCGGTTTGACCGATTACTCAAACTTGGTGGGACCGATTTGGGTAATAAGTGAAACTGAGATTTGGTCAAGAAAACTCGGTCGGACCGATTGCATATCTCGGTGGGACCGGGAATATTGCAATGGGTAACAGAGAGTTTGCAAGCCCATCTCGGTGAGACCGAGATCCCATCGGTGAGATCGAGCTGATTAGGGTTTGGCAGTGGCTTATGACAAGTGAAACTCGGTGGCGCCGGATAGGAAGAATCGGTAGGACCGAGTTTGGCTTAGGGTTTAGGTCATATGTGGATATGGGAAAGTAGTTGAGGATTTTGGAGCATATCATTAAGCACATGAAGCAAGAGGCTCATTAAGCAACACCTCATCCCTCCTTGATAGTATTGGCTTTTCCTATGGACTCAATGTGATCTTGGATCACTAAAATGTAAAAGTGAAGGGTCTTGAGCTTGAAGCTTTAGCCAATCTCTTGTCCTTAGCATCTTGAAGGAGTTCCCACAACCTTTAGTCCATGCCACTCCATTGTTGAACTTATCTGAAACATGCTAGATAGAAGTGTTAGTCCAACAAGAGATATGTTGTCATCAATTATCAAAACCACCTAGGGAGCACTTGTGCTTTCAGTATGCCAGGTCGCGATGCCGTGGACAAGGCCAGAGGGTGAGGGCTGGAGAGCCAGTAGGAGCCCTGAGTCGCGATGCTCAGGCACCCCCCCTTTAACGTGCAAGCAGTTCGTGCGGATGAGAGCGAAGGAGACACCGCAAGGGCCTCGCCTGACGCAGCTCCTTCAGGAGATCCTGTAGACCCATCATAGAAAAAATGAGGGGTTGCCATGACAATTGACAGTCAGCCGTTGGTTGCTTCCGAGGGGTACGAGGCACTGAAGGCTTGACGAGGTGGCACCATGCGGGGCTGCCGCGGCCAGAGCTCAGCCATTCAGGTTTGTCCGTGTTGCAGGGACGGACCCATGCGCAAGCGTCGTGCCGTTTGAGAGCAGTTCCGTCAGTTGGCGTCAGTTGAGCAGGCAGCTAGGTCGAACACATTAGCCACGAAGGAGGGGATTCATTCAAATAGATGCTGGGAAGGCAGACATCACTGGGTCTGGCCCGAGCGACTTGGGGATCATGCAGCCCGAGGGGCGCCCCCAACAAGGTAAGCTAACAACATGTAACAAAAGGGATACATGCCGCAGGGACGGACCCACGCGGCCTGGGAATAATGCAGCCCTGGGGGGGCGCTCCCAGCTGGAAGTAAAACTTGAAAGATGTCACCTGATGACATTGAGGACGAAGGGGTGTTGGTGTAGCAGACTCGGTGGGCTGCGGAAGCCGATCCTCATGAGCCCCCAGGCCCAGGGGCCTCAGGAGGCTCCGGAGGCGCTGGTGGCTCCCTGCGGGCCATCTCCATCTCCGCCAGGGCTGCGAAACGCCTGGCCTCTTGTGCCTCCATGATGCCCCTCATGAGGCGCTGGTACGTGACAGCCGCGTTCGGCAAGTCGTAAGGCATGCAAACGCAACTGTGGGGTGGACCTCCGCAGCGCCCCACTCACGAGGGCCAGAGGCGCTCCAGAGAGGCGACTCGGTTGAGCCCTGGTATGTCAATGCAGACGCACAGCCCACCATCCTCGCCTGGATGGGGAGCCACTGCTGGTAGATGGCGACCGCCTTTCATGACCCTTGACTCCTGTAGCTCCTGAATGGCCTTGCTGACGAACTCCTGAGGGCCTGGCTCTCCTTGCCTTAGTCCTTCTTGAGGGAAACGTCCTTCGAAGCACGCCTCCATGTGGTGCCCAAGCGCCTCCCTCGTGATCCTAGCCAGGTCGGTGGCCCTCCAGGGGAGAGCCCCCGAGCCCTGCCTCAGGAGGGTGCCGGGCGCGTTTTCCTATGCGACGGAAGGAGGTTCCCCCTGGGCGGGCACGGGCCCATAGGGTCCTACCTCCTGAGGGACCGGGCCGGACAATGTCTTCTTCTTCTTGGGGGCGGTCTCGGGAAGCCTCCTGCTTCCGCGATCCGGGTCTTCCAGTGACGCTGCCTGAAAGGCTCGTTCCAGGGAACACACCGCGTCCTTCTCTTCACAGGGCACCGTGATGACTGCCACTTCCTGGCATCTTGAGGACGTTGTAGCCGTGGTGAGTTACGACCATGAACTTGGCCAGCGCCGGGTACCCAAGGATGGCGTTGTACGGCAGGCGAATGTGAGCGACGTCGAAGTCGATGTGCTCAGTGCGGTAGTTGTCGCGTGCCCCGAAGGTGACAGGGAGGCGGACCTGCCCAATCGGGACCGTGGAGCCGTCGGTGATTCTGGAGAAGGGCTTGGTTGGCTGAAGCTGGCTGTAGGGCACTTGGAGATTGTTGAATGTTTCCACGGACAGGACGTTGAGCCCTGCCCCGCCATCGATGAGGGTCCTGGTGACTACCACGTTGCTGATGATTGTAGGGCACTTGGAGATTGTTGAATGTTTCCACGGACAGGACGTTGAGCCCTGCCCCGCCATCGATGAGGGTCCTGGTGACTACCACGTTGCTGATGATTGTAGGGCACTTGGAGATTGTTGAATGTTTCCACGGACAGGACATTGAGCCCTGCCCCGCCATCGATGAGGGTCCTGGTGACTACCACGTTGCTGATGATTGTAGGGCACTTGGAGATTGTTGAATGTTTCCACGGACAGGACGTTGAGCCCTGCCCCGCCATCGATGAGGGTCCTGGTGACTACCACGTTGCTGATGATTGGGGAACAAAGAATCGGGAGGACTCCGGCTGTAGCCGCACACTTGAGCTGATCTACTGAGCTGAACGTGATGGCGCATGCCGACCACCTGAGAGGGCGCGTGGCTTCAAGCCTGGGGAGGACTGCATTCACTTTGCGGGCAAACTGCTTGAAGATGCGTTGAGAGGCTGGGGCCTAAGCCCCGCCCAGGATGCAGGCGATCGCGCGCGGCTCCTGGAAGCCCCCAGCCCCTCGTCTTGGTGGCGGTCCTTGTTTCTCCTTGGCTGCGGCGGTAGCGGAGGGAGGCCTGCGTTGCCATGCGGGCAATCCTCGCGAGGCTGATCCCTCCAGTCTCCCTCGCAAGGCGGGTCTTGCCAGCGATCCTCGCGAGGTTGATCGCGCCACCCTTGGCGCAGGCCACGGTCTTCCCAGCGTCCTGCGTTCCTTCCTACTCCTCGACCGTAGCCCCGATCACCGCGGTCGGGGCGACGGCCGATCCTTCCTTCCCGCATGGCTCGGAGCTCTTGACATTCATTGGTGTTGTGGGTGTGGAGGTCGTGGTACACACAGTACCAGCTGCCCTTGGAAGGTTTGGGCTGATCTCTTCCCCGCTTGGTGTCTGGTTCTACCGCGAGCACGGCAGCCCCCTTGCGCTTCACGTCCTTGGCCTTGGGCTTCTTCTCTTCTGGGTCTGTGGCAGGCAGCTCGAGGAGGGAGAGACGCCCTTCCTCAGCCCTGGCGCACTTGGTCGCCAAGTTGAACAGCTCCAAGGAAGTGCACAGGTCTTCATGCATCGCCAGCTCCTCCTTCATCTTGACATCGCGCACGCCATCGGAGAAGGCTGAGATGATGGCCTCCTCAGTCACCTTGGGAATCTTGAGGCGTGCGTTGTTGAAGCGCTGGATGTACTTCTACAGGGTCTCCCCGGGTTGTTGCTTGATGCGGCGCATGTCGCTCACGGCGGGTGGCCGGTCGCGAGTACCTTGGAAGTTGGCGATGAAGCGGGTGCGCATCTCGTCCCAGGAGGAGATCGTGCCTGGAGCCAGGTTTAGGAGCCAGGTGCAGGCCCCGTCCTTGAGCGCCATGGGAAACCAGTTCACCATGACCTTCTCGTCTCCGTTGGCAGCTTCGATGCCTAGCTCGTAGAGCTGGAGGAACTCCGCAGTGTCAGTCGTGCCATCATAACGAGGAGGCAGGTCCGTCTTGAACTTGCCGGGCCACGCGACGCTGCGTAGCTCGGTTGTGAAGGCACGGTAGCCTGCTGTGGCCACGGGAGGCCTTGGGTGACGGAGAGCTTGGTCTTGCATGTCCCCACGCGCTGCAGTTGGGTCTTGACATGCGGGAGCAGGAGCATGGTCGCGACGTGCTGGAGCAGGGAGCGCCCGGGGCAGCTTCTTGCGGGCGAGGGACTTCTTGGCAGCTCTGCTCTTGCCGTGCTGGCACCTGACGGAGCAGGTTCCGCCTAGGGGCCACGCGCCTTGGAGCCATGGCGCCTTCTTGTGGAGGAGGCGGCCGGGGCGCCGCCGGAGCTTCCTCGCCCGCGCGGGGCGGGGTGCGGTGCAGCGGAGCGGACGACGCAGGAGAACCCCCTACGGCGCAGACGAGCTCGGCGACGCGGTCGAGCCATTCTTCGTAGACGTCGTCGACGGGACGGTAGCGCAGGAGGTCGTTTGCCGCGATGAGCACAGCTCGAGCCTCCATGGGTGCGCGGAGCGCGCGGGACGAAGAACCAGCTGGGGTGAGCGAGGGAGTAGCGGTGCGGCCGTCTTGCCGCACGGACGGATGCTGAGACGTTGCTTGCTGCTCGTCCCCCGCCGGGCCAGTGGCGGCGTTGACGGCAGGTGACGGGGAACGGCGAGGACGCCCGCCGACAGGAGCCGTCTGGGCGACGCGGGAAGCGAGAGCGGCCCGGCGCTCAGCGCGGGCCCGACGAGCGTCAGACATGGGCGCGATGGTCGGAGGAGAACGGGGCGGTGGAAGACGAATTCCGGCGCACCCCTACCTTGCGCGCCAAATGTTGGATTTCGGGTTCCGGCGGACCCTTGAGGTTCGAACACTGGGGTGCGCGCGGAGATTTCACCTCCTACCTACCTGCACCCCTCCGCCTTGCTAAGATCTAAGCAATGGAAAGAACAACACGAATGACACAGGGTTTATACTGGTTCAGGCCACCGTTGTGGTGTAATACCCTACTCTAGTGTGTGGCGTGGTGGATTGCCTCTTGGGCTGATGATAATGAACAATACAAGGAAGACCAGCCTCGCGAGGGTCTGCTCTTGGCCAGGGCGATGAACTGCTGGGAGGAGTTCAGTCACCCTTCTCTCTCTCTCTCTCCTTCCTTCCCTTTTCCTTCTCTCCCCTCGTCCCTCTCCTTTTGTTCTGTGGGTGGTTGGTCCTATTTATAGAGGCCCTGGTCCTCTTCCCAAATATCGAGCGGGAAGGGAGCCAACAATGGCGGGCTAATTTGAAGGGGGACAACTAGTACCAGCTATCCTGACAAAAGTAGTCTTCGCCTGCATAAAGCTCTGGTGGTGACGCCGTCTTGGGCTCCACAATGACCTCCGTCTTGCAGTCCTCCTGGTCTTGGTCTTGTTGCACTGAAATGGCAACCTTTGCCTGATGCCTCGGTACTCCGCGGCTGTGCTTGCTCCCTTTGCACCAAAGAGGAAAGGAGGATGCTGCGCGGGCTGGCACCCGCGTGGCGCCTTTGGTCGTCATGGCTTGCGTCACGGGCACCTTGTGAGGTACCCCGCCTTGATCTCTCCGCCTCCTCATGAGCCAGCCTGATGAGGCCGTGCCTGAGGAAGCTTCGCGTTGTCCGCCCTGTGAGGCTTGGCCCCTCCCGAGGGTCTTGGGTCTGTGTTGGCGAAGATGGGCCGTGCTTGGCCCCCCTTTGAGCCACGCCGCAGGCCGCAGGCAGGCAAGTCTGGGGACCCCCGTTCCCAGAACGCCGACAAAAACAGCCATCCGGTCGGATAGGCGACCTCGTGGCCAACATAGAGCGGCAAACGGCGCCGCACACTAGCCAGTATGCGATCCACGTGAGGGCTCGCATCAAAAGGACGGCGCAACCAGATCCATCTACGGGCCAAGCAAGCACGCTCCAGCACGCAATGCAACCCAATAAAAATCCGAACACCACGGTACACCCAAATATAGGGGTGCCGCACACCCCCTATGTTTCACCGATGAGGTGCTGGACCATGAAAACATAGAAGCGTACGAAGGAACGACAGACCCTGGGGTCTGGATGGAGGACTACATCCTCCATATCCACATGGCTCGAGGAGACGATCGCCGCGCCATCAAGTACTTACCCCTCAAGCTCAAAGGGCCAGCTCGGCACTGGCTTAAAAGCCTCCCCGAAAACTCCATTGGAAGTTGGGAAGTGCTCGAAGACGCTTTTCGGGCAAATTTTCAAGGGACCTATGTCTGACCACCGGATGCAGACGATTTAAGTCATATAACTCAACAGCCCGGAGAGTCAGCCCGAAAGCTTTGGAACAGGTTTCTCACTAAAATGAACCAAATAGTCGACTGTCCGGACGCCGAAGCCTTAGCAACTTTCAAGCACAACGTTCGAGACGAATGGCTTGCCAGACACCTCGGCCAAGAAAAGCCGAGAACAATGGCAGCATTAACAAGCCTCATGACCCGCTTTTGCGCGGGCGAGGACAGCTGGTTAGCCCGATGCAACACCAGCGACCCAAGTACATCCGAAGTCAGGGACGGAAACGGGAAGCCACGACGTAGCAAAAACAAGCGCCGGAATAAAGAAGACAGCCATGAGAGCACGGCAGTAAACGCCGGATTCAGAAGCTCTCGGCCAGGTCAGCAAAAGCTGCCCTCCAAAGGCAACAGAGACGAACTGTCCAGCTTGAGCAAGATTCTGGACAAACTATGTCAGATCCACAGCACCCCCGACAAACCTGCAAATCATACCCATAGAGAAATGTTGGGTCTTCAAGCAGTCCGGCAAACTCAACGCCGAACACAAGGGGCAGGATACGCCAAGCGAAGACGAGGACAAGCCTCGCAAGCAAAGCACTGGGGAACAGAAGAAATTCCCACCAGAAGTCAAAACAGTAAACGTGTTACACGTGATGAAGGGAAGAAACAAAGCGGCAGTCCTAGAGACACATGCCCCAGGGCCTATCACCGCGGAGTTCTGCCACTGGTCATCCAAAACGATCACCTTTGACCATCGGGATTACTCGGCAAGTATCCGGCATGCAGGATGGGCTGCCTTGGTGTTAGACCCGATAATTAACGGATACCACTTCACATGAGTCCTAATGGATGGCGGCAGTTGTTTAAACCTGATATATCAGGACACAGTCCGCAAAATGGGGATAGACCGAACAAAAATCAGCCATAGCAATACTACCTTTAAAGGAGTAATGCCAGGCCCAGAAGCCCATTGTATGGGCTCCCTGCTACTAGAGGTTATATTCGGCTTTCCTGATAACTTCCGCAGCGAAAAGTTAACCTTCCACATCACTCCGTTCCAAAGTGGCTATCAAGCACTACTCGGACGTGAAGCTTTCGCTCGCTTTAACACAATACCACATTACGCTTCTCTCAAACTTAAGATGCCCGGTCCACGTGGCATCATTATAGTAAATGGAAATATTGAGTTCTCCTTGCGCGCGGAAGACCGTGGCAGCCGCACACTAAACGGCCTCACCAACTAGAGCATCTGATAGGTCATTAAGACCACATACGCGGTTAGACGAGTCTGGTGCAGCTATATATAATTGATACAGGTTTGATGGCTATACCCCTATAACAATACAAGGGGCTCAACACGCGTAAACAAGTGGCAATTAGGCTCAACTTTACTCATCTTGAACTGTACATGGTTTATTTAGTATGACCTACCTTTTGCATGACAACTTTTCACCTAAGTTCCTCTCTTTTTCAAATGACCATCGTGCTACACCCGACCAGGATACGGCACAACGGAGACACATGCGCAGACGTGCAGCAGGGTCCCGTTCCAAGCATTCTTTTTAGATTAAGACCCTGCGTAAACCTTTTTTACTGTCTCTTGTTGATACACATCCCCCGAATTCTTAGTACAATTTAGAAGGATGCTGATGTATTGGCATGTGACCACGTCAGAATATTGCACGTACCTGGACACCAGGGGCTTCTAACAAAGGGCACTGTTTAGCCCGGTTTACATCATAAAGACCGAATACCTTAGGGAGTGTTCGGCGTCGCGAGTTTAGCCTTATATGCATCAGCTCCGAATCATGTCTTTGGTCAAATGTTGGGTTTGCCCAGCTCCTGCGTTTTGCTGCCTTACGTTCCGCTCTATCGGCTAAGGCGGCACCAGGAGAACTACTGCGATTGTGCCCTGGTTCATCTGGACGAGAACCTCAGTAGAGAAAGCCGAAAACGGACTGTCATGATATAGCGTGAGACTGGTCAACCACTCGATGACCTAGCGGAATCTTCAGGATTCCTCCGCCTTAGCGAAGGGCCGTTTCCCGGCCAGGCATGTACACGCCCCGAATTCGAATGAGCGCGGAGCCACCAGGGGCTTTATAGTAACCCCACTTTCAAACTCCTCTAGCTAAGTGAAAGTGTTAAAGCATTATAGTCCAATTGCCTAGTTCGCTGAGCTATCACCTCCTTAATGGACCAAGACGTTGGATCAAGTTGAACATGCGTCTGTTGCGAGCACCCCCGCATTATATGCGTGGGGGCTGAAGCCGACGACTGCCATCTTTCAGGTTATATAGATATATACATAAACGGCCGCACAGGAGGCATCATAGTACTTTCGGGCAAAAGTATAAATACAGCCTTGATAAACTCAATAAAACATTGTTTTTACAATGGGAATACATGTCACTCAAACATAATATTCTTCGAGCACTGAGCCTCTATCGAACGAGCGCCTTCAAGAACTTCTTCAAAGTAGTGCTCGGCAGCCACTCGGCCTATGGCTGAACTCTGTGCCGCAACAGTGCTGGCATCCATCTCCGCCCAGTATGTTTTGACACGGGCAAGGGCCATCCGCGAGCCTTCTATGCACGCCGATCTCTTTACAACATCGATGTGTGGCACAACACCAAGGAATTGTTGCACTAAGCTAAAGTAGCTATTCGGCCTTGGCCCTCTCGGCCATAGATGATCCACAACGGACATCATGGCAAGTCCGGATAATCTATGGAGCTCGGCCCACTCGGCCATTTGCTCATTCAACAGCAGCGGACGGGCTGGAGCATGAAATTGTGACCAAAACAGTTTTTCCACTTCATGATCTTTCCGATCCTTGAAATACTCAGCCGCATCAGCAGCACTTGCAGCCAAATCCACGTAGGCGTCCGTAGAACTCCATAGCCGGTACAGAGGTGCATACTTCGGATCCCCGAACTTAGTCCGCAACAAGAAGGGCTTCCCAGATACAATATCCGCAGCTTGATGCAGCTCCTCCTTCGTAGCTCTAATTTTGGAGCGGGCTTCCTTGGCAGCCACCCCGACCTTTTCCAGGTCCGTCGCCTTCGCCCGGTTTTCTTCTTTAAGAAGCTGGTACCGGCCAGCAACATCTTTTAACTCTACAGCCATCTTGGCTATTTTTTCTTTGCTCTCGCAATGTGCGGCCTGTTCGGCCCTTAACTCTTCGGCCGCCTTTAAAGCAGCCGCATTGCTACTCCTTGCTTGCTCCTTGGCTCGGGCAAGCTCCACTCGAAGGGTCTCCACGGTGGCAGCTCCATCTGCAGTCACAACATATTAAAGATACTGGCATCATGCTGCTCTTATTATGTGACAATCACCAGACAAATCACCTACCCCATGCCTCGTTAAGCCGCTTGTTAACAAGCACGATGTCGGCATCCGCCGCATCCAATTGCCGCCTTAGTTCGGCAAACCCATCAGTCCGGCTAGCCACCGGAGCTTCAACCACCTACACATAAAGGCGGTCTGGTTATTACCTGGGACTATGATCCTCTGTTTGCTGCCATTTTCGAAGACAACTAGAGTCTCAGGGGCTACTATGTACACAGGGCACATCTAAAAATGTGCGGTACTGTCAACAATGTACATCATTTCGTGTACCTCAAAACCCGTCATTAGACTCATAAAGGCTTCATGCAACCTGCTTTCAGCGGACGAAATCCTTTCAATCACCGTACCCATCAACGTGCGGTGCTCTTCTGAGATAGCCGCTTGCTCTAGCAGATCCCTCGGTACATCCGACCGCACACCAGACGGTGCCAGACTCTTTTGATTGCTCTCTTCAAGAGGCGGATACTGAGGGCTTCGGGTGGCCATAGGATTACCTTCTGGCCTTGCCGGATCAGGAGAAACCCTCCGCGATGACACCTCGGGGTCGCATGCCTCGTGAGGCGGTGTGGCAGGGGGAGGCATTTCGCTCTCCATCATCTCTGGAAGAAGATCCCCTGAAGACAAGCTCTGCTGAGAAGGGTTAAGATCCGAACTGCAAGATAAATGCTTCGATTATTTTCCTCAGAGGTAAAGCGATATATTTTCATTATTAAGTACCCTTTTACTTACAGCTCGGTGGAGGGCTGATCCCCTTGAAGGCATAGTGCGGCGAGGGTGTCCCCCAGGGCAGGACCCTCCGGCGGAGATTTCTTCCCCCGTTTGGAGACCATTGTCTCCGGGTCCTCAGAGGCGGTTCTCTTCCCTCCCTGGGGACAGGAGGTTTCAATCCCTCCTCCCCGGTTAACTTCCTTCGCGAAGGCACTAGCCTCCTTGTTCCCCCTTTATCTTCTCCTAAGGGCGCTTGATAAGGCATGATCTCCAGTATCCTGGTTAGCACGGGATTTCGTGAGGTCTTAGAGGGGGGGGGGTCGGACACCTGATCAACTTTGCCTTCGCTATCCAATCCTGGTCAAAGAGCGGCTTTTTAGGGCAACATTGCGATAAATAAACGGACAGTGTGTTCGGATGCGGGGCTACTTACTTGGGTATCCGGGCGATTGCAGCTCAGACCTGCATCCTCAGTGATGTCCGGACACATTATTAGTGGTCCGAAGAACAATTTGTACATCTCTTCGTGCGTCATGCTGAGGAAATATTGAATAGCTCGCGGTCCTTCCGGGTTGAATTCCCACATGCGAAGGGCCCGACGTTTGCAAGGCTGGACTTGACGAACTAGCATAACTTGCACTACCATAACCAGACTGAAATCTCTCTCAAAGAGATCTCGGATACGGCTTTGTAGTATTGGCACGTCCCTAACTGGACCCCAGCTCAGCCCCCTGCTGATCCATGACATCAGTTGTGGTGGGGGGCCTGAGCTAAAGGTGGGGGCAGCTACCCACTTGGCACTTCGGGGAGCTGTGATGTAGAACCACTCCCGCTGCCACAATCCGGACACCTCTGGGAAGCAACCCTCAGACAATGGAGCGTCAGTGATTTTGCTTATTAAAGCGCCTCCGCACGTTGCGTGCTGCCCCTCGATCATCTTCGGCTTCACATCGAAGGTCTTGAGCCACATGCCGAAGTAAGGGGTAATGCGGAGGAAGACCTCGCATATGACAATAAATGTTGAGATGTGAATAAGGGAATCCGGGGCCAGGTCATGAAAATCTAGCCCGTAATAGAACATAAGACCCCTAACAAAGGGATCCAGAGCGAGGCCTAGTCCTCGGAGGAAGTGGGAGACGAACATGACGCCCTCGTTGGGTTTAGGAGTAGGGACGACCTACCCTCGGGCAGGCAGCCGATGCGAAATTTCGGCGGTCAGATATCTGGCCCCTCTCAACTTCTTGATGTCCTCCTCCGTGACAGAGGAAGGCATCCACCGACCTTGAAGGTTGGATCCGGACATAGTTGAAGGTCCGAAGCACGTGACCTGATTTTTGGGTGTTAGAACTCGAGGCGGGGGAAGGATTTGATTGAGCACGAGAGGGAAGAAAAAAAAAGCCTTGTCCCCTTTATAAACAGGGCGAATATCAAGTGTCCTCCTCATGGCTGTTTGGGACTTGCCTAAGATCTAGGAGTCCTACCCATAGGCACGGATGGGTTACCCACGTCCGTATTGATGAGAATCCCGTGATAAAGGGGACATGATCTCTGCTTCGACAAGACGTGCCAAGGAAACCGCCTCGCGGAACACGCTGAGATGGGTTATGAAAGACGATTCGAATAAAGACATGGCTGTGGTGTGATGTCACACTACGGGGTACGTCGGCAGATTAGATTTGTGAAAATATTATTCTCTCTACGGTTGTATGTGGAACTTGTTTTGCAGATCCGGACACGATCCTCGTGTTCAAAATCTTCTATGAAGTATTCGGAGGAGGAACCTGCCTTGCAATGCCGAAGAAAATCTGCTCGCCGAACTCATCATCATTGAAGCCTGGTTCAGGGGCTACTGAGGGAGTCCTGGATTAGGGGGTATTCGGACAGCCGGAATATATCCTTTGGCCGGACTGTTGGACTATGAAGATACAAGATTGAAGATTGAAGACTTCGTCCCGTGTCCGGATGGGACTCTCCTTGGCGTGGAAGGCAAGCTTGGCAATATGGATATGTAGATCTCCTTCCTTGTAACTGACTCTGTGTAACCGTAGCCCCCTCCGGTGTCTATATAAACCGGAGGGTTTAGTACGTAGGACAAACAACAACAATCATACCATAGGCTAGCTTCTAGGGTTTAGCCTCTTCGATCTCGTGGTAGATCAACTCTTGTACTACTCTTATTATCAAGAACAATCAAGCAGGACGTAGGGTATTACCTCCATCAAGAGGGCCCGAACCTGGGTAAATCTCGTGTCCCCTGCCTCCTATTACCATCCGCCTTAGACACATAGTTCGGGACCCCCTACCCGAGATCCGCCGGTTTTGACACCGACTGCACCCGCTGGCCAGTCATCCCAATCGGTGCCGGTGACGGAGCCAGTGATTCAACAGCCTGAAGACATGAACCGAGCTTCTGTTACCTTCGCTGTTCCAGTGTCGAGTGAATGCCCTTCCTCGTCGACTATGCCAGTCCCTGCTTCATCTGTCCAACATCATGCTTTGGATCCTCAGGCTGCCGCAACTGAACCATCGACTCCGTTCTTCACCACTCATCATGTCCTGGAGGACCAGGCAAGCGTTGCTACAGAAGCCATACGCCAAGCAGGCCTAATGATGGAGTGGGTGAAGGCAGTGCACGAGAATAGTCAAGCTTCTTATGATGCCAGTGCAACCCTTCGAGCCAATGTCCAGGTAAGTTGGTTTCCGACTGAACTCCTATCTTGACGCTTGTTCTGTTAGGATATGCTACCTGAAAACTTTAACTTGTGCATCCGTCTGTTAGTGTGCACCTCGCATCTGCACACCCAATAGGTGTTTCAATTTATGTTGAGTAAGTATACCAGTTGAGTCGACTAGGTTGTGTCAATTGTAGCTTTGAACTTAGTGGGGGCACACAGAGTGCACCCACTGGGTGTAGTCCCCGAGGCCGCCGTTGAATGTGTGATTCGGCGGGGGCCTTGATAGAAATACCTTGTTCTTCAATTCTTCCACTCGGTCTGGGCGAACCATGTCGAGTGGAACCTGAACCAGTGGGGGCACGCAGAGTGCACCCACTGGGTGTAGTCCCCAAGACCGCGGTCGACTGCGGGCAGTCGGTTGGGGTCTTAGAATAACTGTTGTCTCCAAAAATAATTTTGGTCTTCTTTTTTTTCCTTTTCCACTCTGTCTGGGCGGACCATGTTGAGTGGAATCTGTATCAATGGGGGCACGCTAAGTGCACCCACTGGGTGTAGTCCCCGAGACTACTATTGAATGTTTGATTCCGCAATAGTCTTAGAACTCTTTTTCACTCGATAGTGAATAATTTTTTATTCTATCCACTGATGTATCTTTTTGTTGACTTCAGATATCCTGTGAGCTCATCTCCAAATTTGCTGAATTCGAGGGGAAGCAGAGGTAGCTCAACCTTGACTTGGAATTTGCCAAGGAGAACTTGCAAAAGGCCAAAGATGAAGCAGCTGGTATGGAACGTAACAACCTGTCGACTGTCTGATTTAACCGACTCAAAAGTCATCTCTTTGCTCTTCTCTCTGACCCGGGTGTATATTTTTCAGAGAAAATGAGGCAAGCACTAGCATAGAAGGACCTTGACCTTGCTGCTGCGCAGAAGGAGGCTCAGGAGAAAATGACACTTGCTAAACAGAAGTTGGCTTCAGTCGGGGCGCTGGAGGAAGACAACGCCAAGCTGAAGACATCTCTTACTGAATCCAACAGAGAAGTGACTCATCTGAAGAAAGATGAAGTAGCTTTGAATGAGAGGATTGAAGGCATTTCTCATAAGAGAAATGACCTGGAGGCTTATCTGGAGGCACTCACCAAGAAGCTATTCCTCATGCTCAAAGGTATTTTTCCTTGTCCTACTGCTTAGCTGCTGTCGATTAACCATAGAGCCGTCAACTCATTAGTTCTTTGTGATTGTAGAATTCTGTCAAAACTTTGAGGAAGAAACTGGGCGGATTGAGACAAACTTGGACCCCATCAATTCTCCTATCAAATACGAAGCTGCCATGAACGTGCTCCGACTGGAATCGCGCATCGCCAGCATTATAGACTACCTCGCTCGCCTGAAAGTTGCGGTGTCGCGGATTGACACGGTGCTTTGGCCAAGGGATACGCTCCGAAATGACCTCGAGTCCTTGATTACTCGACTCAATGAGATCGCCAGTCGAGTGCGGGAATGGAAGAAGTCGTTTGCTCGTTGTGGTGCTGATGTAGCCTTGTCTCTTGTTCACGTCCATTGCAAGGAGGCCAAGGAAGAAAAGCTAGCAGCGATCAAGGTGGCCAACACCAGGAGAATCGACATCCAATCTTTCATGTAGATTGAGGGATTCCTGGATTAGGGGGTCTCCGGACAGCCGGACTATATCCTTTGGCCGGACTGTTGGACTATGAAGATACAAGATTGAAGACTTCGTCCCATGTCTGGATGGGACTCTCCTTGGCGTGGAAGGCAAGCTTGGCTATACGGATATGTAGATCTCCTTCCTTGTAACCGACTCTGTGTAACCCTAGCCCCCTCCGGTGTCTATATAAACCGGAGGGTTTAGTCCGTAGGACAGCAACAATCATACCATAGGCTAGCTTCTAGGGTTTAGCCTCTACGATCTCATGGTAGATCAACTCTTGTAATACTCATATCATCAAGATCAATCAAGCAGGACATAGGTATTACCTCCATCGAGAGGGCCCGAACCTGGGTAAACATCGTGTCCCCTGCCTCCTGTTACCATCCGCCTTAGACGCACAGTTCAGGACCCCCTACCCGAGATCCGCCGGTTTTGACACCGACAGAGATCTTCATTGCTGCTGCTACATGAATTGCCGATGGAATCGACCTGAAAGAGTTCATTGAGCCTGCCAGCCCTCCTCCCTCGGAGTGAACAAACTTTTTATGATCCAATTAAATTTGCCTCGTTATGCCGAGTGGTTTTTGTAACCGTTAAACTCCTTCGGGCCTGATGCCTGAGTACCTTAAACTATGGTCTAGAACCTCATAGGATTTATCTGAACTTGGTTGTTTTTGAATCTTTTGACTCTTGAGTGGAATTTGTTTCTTCAGTCTGAATTTTTACTGACTCTGTGATGCAGCTCAGTGGAGTGAACCATGGACAAGGACACCTGGTGCCTCCCATGACTTAAATCTCATAGTCCTTGCAGATCAGGATGGAGCGGACGCTGTATTTTTGCTGCAGCTTCGAGGACAAGGCCGCAGTCAACCTGCACCTCGTCGTCCTTGCGGCTCAGGATGGAGCGGACGTTGCATTTGTGTCGCAGCTCTGAGGATAAGGTCGCAGTCAACCTGCACCTCATCGTCCTTGTGGATCAGGATGGAGCGGACGTTGCATTTCTGCTGCAGCTCCGAGTATGTTTTAAACTTAGGCGAGTACGGGACTGCAACTAAGCCTCCGAGTGGGAGGTTGGCTCTCCACTCGGCAGGATTTTAGAAACTTAGGCGAGTACGAGACATCAGCTAAGCCCCCGAGTGGGAGGATTACTCTCCACTTGGTAGGATTTTAGAAACTTAGGCGAGTACCAGACTGCAGCTAAACCCCCGAGTGGGAGGATTGATCTCTACTCGGTTGGATTTTAGAAACTTAGGCAAGTACGAGACTGCAGCTAAGCCCCTGAGTGGGAGGGTTGCTCTCCACTCGGTAGGATTTTAGAAACTTAGGCGAGTACTGGTCCGCAGCGAAGTCCCCGAGTGGGAGGATTGCTCTCCACTTGGTAGGATTTTAGATTTGTGGAAATATTATTCTCTCTACGGTGGTATGTGGAACTTGTTTTCTAGAGCCGGACACTATCCTTGTGTTCAAAATCTTCCATGGAGTATTCGGAGGAAGAACCTGCCTAGCAATGCCGAAGAGAAATCTGCGCGCCGGACTCATCGTCATTGAAGCTTGGTCTAGGGGCTACTGAGGGAGTCCTGGATTAGGGGGTTTCCGGACAGCCGGACTATATCCTTTGGCCGGACTGTTGGACTATGAAGATACAAGATTGAAGACTTCGTCCCGTGTCCGGATGGGACTCTCCTTGGCGTGGAAGGCAAGCTTGGCTATACGGATATGTAGATCTCCTCCCTTCTAACCGACTCTGTGTAACCCTAGCCCCCTCCGGTGTCTATATAAACCGGAGGGTTTAGTCCGTAGGACAACAACAATCATACCATAGGCTAGCCCCTTGTTGATCCATGACGTCAGTTGTGGCTGGGGGCCGAGCGAAAGGCTGGGGCGGCTACCCACTTGGTACTCCGGGGAGCTGTGATGTAAAACCACTCCCATTGCCATAAACTGGACACCTCTGGGAAGGAACCCTCTAGCCATGGAACATCAGCGCTTTTGCTTATTGCGGCACCTCTGCACTCTGCGTGATGCCCCTCGACCATCTTCGGCTTCACATTGAAAGTCTTGAGCCACAGGCCGAATTGTGGGGTAATGCGGAGGAAGGCCTCACACACGACGATGAACGACAAGATGTGAAGGAGGGAATCTGGGGCCAGGTCATGGAAATCCAGCCCATAATAGAACATGAGCCCCCTAACAAATGGATCCAGAGCGAGGCCTAGCCCTCGGAGGAAGTGAGAGATGAACACAACACTCTCGTTGGGTTCGGGAGTGGGGATGACCTGCCCTCGGGCAGGCAGCCTGTGCGAGAATTCGGCGGTCAGATACCTGGCCTCTCTTAGCTTCTTGATGTCTTCCTCTGTGACAGAGGAGGGCATCCACCGACCTTGAAGGTTGGATCCGGACATGGTTGAAGGTCCGAAGCGCCTGGCCTGAGCCTTGGGAGTTGGAACTCGAGGTGGGGGAAGGATTCAATTGAGTACGAGGGGGAAAAAGGACATGCCTTGGCCTCTTTATAAAGAGGGTGAATATCGAGCGTCCTCCTCATGGCCGTTTGGGACTTGCCTAAAATCGAGGAGTCATACCAACGGGCACGATTGGGTTACCCACGTCCGTATTGATGAGAATCTCGTAATAAGGGGGACGCGATCTCTGCTTTGACAAGACGTGTCAAGGAAACCGCCTCGCGATATGTGAAGTGTTGGTTGAGGAAAACAGTTTGAATAATGACCGGGCCATGGCATCATGTCATGCTATCAAACGTGTCAGCAGATTAGATTTGTGGAAATATTATTCTCTCTACGGTAGTATGTGGAACTTGTTTTCCAGAGCCGGACACCATCCTTGTGTTCAAAATCTTCCATGGAGTATTCGGAGGAAGAACCTGCCTAGCAATAACGAAAACAAATCTGCGCGCCGGACTCATCGTCATTGAAGCCTGGTTCAAGGGCTACTGAGGGAGTCCTGGATTAGGGGGTCTCCGGACAGCCGGACTATATCCTTTTGCCGGACTGTTGGACTATGAAGATACAAGATTGAAGACTTCGTCCCGTGTCCAGATGGGACTCTCCTTGGCGTGGAAGGCAAGCTTTGCTATACGGATATGTAGATCTCCTCCCTTGTAACCGACTCTGTGTAACCCTAGCCCCCTCCGGTGTCTATATAAACCGGAGGGTTTAGTCCGTAGGACAACAACAATCATACCATAGGCTAGCTTCTAGGGTTTAGCCTCTACAATCTCGTGGTAGATCAACTCTTGTAATACTCATATCATCAAGATCAATCAAGCAGGACGTAGGGTATTACCTCCATCGAGAGGGCCCGAACCTGGGTCAACATCGTGTCCCCTACCTCCTGTTACCATCCGCCTTAGATGCATAGTTCAGGACCCCCTACCCGAGATCCGCCAGTTTTGACACCGACAGAGACCTTCATTGCTGCTGCTACATGAATTGCAGATGGAATCGACCTGAAAGAGTTCATCGAGCCTGCCAGCCCTCCTCCCGCGGAGTGAACAAACTTTTTATGATCCGATTAAATTTGCCTCGTTATGCAGAGTGTTTTTTGTAACCGTTAAACTCCTTCGGGCTTGATGCCCGAGTACCTTAAACTATGGTTTGGAACCTAGTCGGATTTATCTGAACTTGGTTGTTTTTGAATCTTTTGACTCTTGAGTGGAATTTGTTTCTTTAGTCTGAATTGTTACTGACTCCGTGATGCAGCTCAGTGGAGTGAACCATGGACAAGTACACCTGGTGCCGTCCATGACTCAAATCTCATCATCCTTGCGGATCAGGATGGAGCAGACGTTGTATTTGTGCTGCAGCTTCGAGGACAAGGTCGCAATCAACCTGCACCTCGTTGTCCTTGCGGCTCAGGATGGAGCGGACGTTGCATTTGTGTCGCAGCTCTGAGGATAAGGTCGCAGCCGACCTGCACCTCGTCGTCCTTGTGGATCAGGATGGAGCGGACGTTGCATTTCTGCTGCAGCTCCGAGTATGTTTTAAACTTAGGCGAGTACGGTACTGCAGCTAAGCCTCCGAGTATGAGGTTGGCTCTCCAATCGGTAGGGTTCTAGAAACTTAGGCGAGTACGAGACTGCAGCTAAGCCCCTGAGTGGGAGGATTGCTCTCCACTCGGTAGGATTTTAGAAACTTAGGCGAGTACGAGACTGCAGCTAAGCCCCCAGGTGGGAGGATTGCTCTCCACTTGGTAGGATTTTAGAAACTTAGGCGACTACTGGACTGCAGCTAAACCCCTGAGTGGGAGGATTGATCTCTACTCGGTAGGATTTTAGAAACTTAGGCGAGTACGAGACTGCAGCTAAGCCCCTGAGTGGGAGGATTGCTCTCCACTCGGTAGGATTTTAGAAACTTAGGCGAGTGCTGGTCCGCAGCTAAGTCCCCGAGTGGGAGGATTGCTCTCCACTCGGTAGGATTTTAGAAACTTAGGCGAGTACGAGACTGCAGCTAAGCCCCCGAGTGGGAGGATTGCTCTTCACTCGGTAGGATTTTAGAAACTTAGGCGAGTACTGGACTGCAGCTAAGCCCCCGAGTGGGAGGATTGTTCTCCACTCGGTAGGATTTTTGAAACTTAGGCGAGTACTGGACTGCAGCTAAGCTCCTGAGTGGGAGGATTGGTCTCCACTCGGTAGGATTTTATAACTTAGGCGAATCAGATTCGCAGCTAAGCCTCCAAGTGAAAGGCTTGCTTTCACTCGGAAGGATTTTTTTTTCGAACTTAGGCGAATCGGATTCGCGGCTAAGCCACCCGCTGGGGGGTTTTGTACACATGTATAGGTAATAACAATCACTTAGGAGACTGTAAAACCATGTATTGTATAAACAAACTAAAATGTACTCTTATTACATCTCGACATTCTGACTGTTTAAGTATTAAAATGGCGGAGAAGCTCCGCATTCCAAGCGCGTGGCTCGTCCTTCTTGTGTTCCACATCGTACAGGTGGTATGCTCCATTGTGAAGCACTTTGGTGATGATGAAAGGGCCTTCCCAAGCGGGAGCCAGCTTGTGCGGTCGTTGCTGATCCACTCTGAGAACCAGGTTCACTTCCTGAAATGCTCGACACCTTACGTTTCTGGCGTGGAACCGATGAAGGTCTTGCTGATAGATGGTCGACCTAATCAGAGCCATCTCTCTTTCTTCTTCCATAAGATCAACGGCATCTTGCTGGGCTTTTTTTGCTTTTGCCTTTGAGAAAAGCTCTACTCGTGGGGTGTTGTGAAGCAAATCAGTCGGTAGCACGACTTCGGCTCCATAAACCATGAAGAAGGGAGTCCGGCCAGTCGACCGATTTGGCGTTGTTCTCAGACCCCATAGTACTGACGGTAACTCACACATAGGCTTAGAGAAATTGTTGTCAAGGCTAAAGAATATTTGAGATATGGGATAAAAAGAGGAAGGTGGAGAATAAGCTCAGATTTTCTGAATCATACTTTGCTAAGATGGTGTTGGCAAGGGAGGAGGCACTTTCCTAGTTGGCCAGTGCAAAACATGTTCTTACTGAACTGAAAGCAGAGGTGGATAAGACAAGCCTGGATGATCTCGATTAGGGAATTGAATATATTGTTCTACTATTGTTCTTATGAAGTTGAACTAGCTATATGTTGTAGTATGCTATTTTCATGTAGCTATTGTACTGTGATGTTATAATATAATTATGTGCCTGGTATGAAATTGGCAAACCGTTGTTCGATATGAAATGTGAATTTTCGCAATACTTGAATTATTAATTGTAAACTA
Organism: Triticum urartu; assembly: GCF_003073215.2. Taxonomy (NCBI): domain Eukaryota; kingdom Viridiplantae; phylum Streptophyta; class Magnoliopsida; order Poales; family Poaceae; genus Triticum; species Triticum urartu. Next base: position 440,055,991 of record NC_053022.1, on the reverse strand, counting down.
ATAAACCTGCTAAATGTGTCATGGAACTTTGCAAATGGTTCTAGCAATAAAAGCGCATGTGATGGATAGCCCAATGCCACACAGTTTTCTTCATCAAATCGTGTGTGATGTAGTTGATAAAAGCAAATAGTTAACCGAGGTAGAGGATGTGTGATAGTTATACCTTTCATACACGAGCCTACACGTAAAACTGTGTGGGATGTACATATGAACGGAAACGTTTTCCCTGGATTGACGGTGTGGGATGTAGATAAGAACAAAAATGTATTCCTTGGATTGACCGTGTTTTTCTGGGATTCACCGTGTGGGATGTACATACCTACGGAAATGTTTTTCTGGGATTCACCGTGTGGGATGTAGAATACCTACGGAAATGATTGGGTTTCGATGCCTCGCCCGATCGCACACGAGCTCATTTGGTGTCCCAGGAGGGCCTATCCCCGACGATTTCTAGGTCGTGTGGGAAGGACCCCCCTATCTCCCACACTCACTTGATGACGGTTCCAAATGTCGTCGCAGGAAGGGGTTAAAAACCGTTTGTATAGCATCGACGCGTACTAGTGTTTGCAGAGCTACTATCGACCGCCGAGGGTGATGCCTCGTATCCCACTTACGATGATATCCCTGTAGTGTAGCACATCAGGCGTGGTTTACTAAGGGTGATTCCTCGCTCATCGCTCCCGATGATGACGCTGTCGTCCAGCACCTCAAGCATCAACCCATCGATGGTGATGATAACCCACAAGTATAGGGGATCCCAACAGTTTTCGAGGTAGATTATTCAACCCAAATTTATTGATTCGACACAAGGGGAGCCAAAGAATATTCTCAAGTATTAACAGCTAAGTTGTCAATTCAACCACACATGAAAGACTAAATATCTGCAGCAAAGTATTTAGTAGCAAAGTAATATGGAAGTAGCGGTAACGGTGGCAAAAGTAATAATAGTAGTTTTTGTAGTGATTGAAACAGTGGTAACAGAAAAGTAACTAAACAAAGATCAATATATGAAAAGCTCGTATGAAATGGATCAGTGATGGATAATTATGCCGGATGTGATTCCTCATGCAACAATTATAACATAGGGTGACACAGAACTAGCTCCAGTTCATCAATGTAATGTAGGGATGCATTCCGAATATAGTCATACGTGCTTATGGAAAAGAACTTGCATGACATATTTTGTCCTACCCTCCCGTGGCAGCGGGGTCCTATTGGAAACTAAGGGATATTAAGGCCTCCGTTTAATAGAGTACCGGAACAAAGCATTAACACTTAGTGAATACATGAACTCCTCAAACTATAGTCATCACCGGGTGTGGTCCCGATTATTGTCAGTTCGGGGTTACCAGATCATAATACATAGTAGGTGACTATTGACTTGCAAAATAGGATCAACAACTCACATATATTCATGGAAACATAATAGGTTCAGATCTGAAATCATGGCACTCGGGCCCTAGTGACAAGCATTAAGCATAGCAAAGTCATAGCAACATCAATCTCAGAACATAATGGATACTAGGGATCAAACCCTAACAAAACTAACTCGATTACATGATAAATCTCATCCAACCCATCACCGTCCAGCAAGCCTACGATGGAATTACTCACGCACGGCGGTGAGCATCATGAAATTGGTGATGGAGGAAGGTTGATGATGATGATGGCGACGGAATCCCCTCTCCGGAGCCCCGAACGGACTCCGGATCAGCCCTCCTGAGAGAGATTAGGGCTTGGCGGCAGCTCTGTATCGTAAAACACGATGAATCCTTCTCCTTGATTTTTTCCACTCCGAACGTGAATATATAGAGTTGGAGTTGAGGTCGGTGGAGCCTCAGGGGGCAGACGAGACAGGGGGCGTGCCCCCACCCTCGTGGACAGGGTGTGGGCCCCTGGTGTTAATTCTTTCACCAGTATTTTTTATAAATTCCAAACATATTTTCCATGAAGTTTCAGGTCATTCTGAGAACTTTTATTTTTGCACAAAAATAACACCATGGCAATTCTGCTGAAAGCAGCGTCAGTCCGGGTTAGTTCCATTCAAATCATGCAGGTTAGAGTCCAAAACAAGGTCAGGAGTGTTTGGAAAAGTAGATATGATGGAGATGTATCAACTCCCCCAAGCTTAAACCTTTGCTTCTCCTCAAGCAATTCAGTTGACAAACTAAAAGTGATAAAGAAAAACTTTTACAAACTCTTTTTGATCTTGTTGTTGTAAATATGTAAAACCAGCATTCAAGTTTTCAGCAAAGATTATGAACTAACCATATTCACAATAACACCTAGGTCTCATGTTTACTCATAGCAATGGCATAATCAACTAGCGAGCAATAATAGTAAATCTCACATGACAACACTTTCTCAAAACAATCATAATATGATATAACAAGGTGGTATCTCGCTAGCCCTTTCTGAGACCGCAAAACATAAATGTAGAGCACCTCTGAAGTTTAAGGACTGACTAAGCATCATAATTCATGGTAAAAGAGATCCAGTCATACACAATGTAAACTAATAGTAATACATGCAAATGACAGCGGTGCTCTCCAACTGGTGCTTTTTAATAAGAGGATGATGACTCAACATAAAAGTAAATAGATAGGCCCTTCCCAAAGGGAAGAAGGGATTTGTAGAGGTGCCAGAGCTTGATTTTGAAATAGAGATGAATAATATTTTGAGTGGTATACTTTCATTGTCAACATAACAACTGAGAGATCTCGATATCTTCCATGCTACACACATTATAGGCGGTTCCCAAACAGAATGGTAAACTTTATACTCCCCCACCACCAACAAACATCAATCCATGGCTTGTCCAAAACAAGGGGTGCTTCCAACTAACAACAATCCTAGGGGAATTTTGTTTGCAATTATTTTAATTTAAGCATGGGACTGGGCATCCCGGTTACCGGCCATTTTCTCGTGAATGAGGAGCGGAGTCCACTCCTCTTGAGAATAACCCACCTAGAATGGAAGATATAGATAGCCCTAGTTGATACATGAGCTATGGGAATAACTTTTGGGGTTTATGGAAGTGGATGCACAAGAAGTATTCCCACTTAGTACAAGTGAAGCCTAGAAAGAGACTGGGAAGCCACCAGCTAGAGAGCGACAACAGTCATGAACATGCATTAAAATTAATCAACACTGAGTGCAAGCATGAGTAGGATATAATTCACTATGAACATAAATATCGTGGAGGCTATGTTGATTTTTTTTCAACTACATGTGTGAACATGTGCCAAGTCAAGCTACTCGTATCGTTCAAAGGAGGATACCACCCTATCATACCACATCACAACCATTTTAATAGCATGTTGGCACGCAAGGTAAACCATTATAAACTCCTAGCAAATTAAGCATGGCATGAGCAACTATAATCTCTAATTTTCATTGCAAACATGTTTCATTCATAATAGGCTGAATCAGGAATGATGAACTAATCATATTTACAAAAACAAGATAGGTCGAGTTCATACCAGCTTCTCTCATCTCAGTCAGTCCATCATATCTCGTCATTATTGCCTTTCACTTGCACAACCGAATGGTGTGGATAATAATAATAGTGCATGTGCATTGGTCTAAGCTAGAATCTTCAAGCATTCAATACAAGGGAGAAGACAAGGTAATATGGGCTTTTTGATAGATGAACAATAATGCATATGAGAGCCACTCAACATTTTCATCATGGTCTTCTCCTCTCAACCCCCAAAGAAAAGAAATAAAACTATTTACACGGGAAAGCTCCCAACAAGCAAAAGATGAACGAGAAATCGTTTTGGGTTTTCTTTTAATTATTACTACTACAGGCATAGGAAGTAAACTAGCTAAAGGCTACAACTAATAATTTTGGTTCTTCTTAAGGTTTTTCAAACACGCAAGAAGAAGGCTTAAAAAGAAAATAAACTAGCATGGATAGTACAATGAAAAAGTATGAGCACCGACAACTGGCATGAGTGTGTGAACATGAATGTAACGTCGGTGAGAAATATGTACTCCCCCAAGCTTAGGCTTTTGGCCTAAGTTGATCTAGGGCTACGGCTGGCCTGGTGGATATCCAAAGTTGTAACTGGGGTCATACTGGGATGCAACAGCTACTGCCTGACGAGCTGCAGCTTGGAGGCTAGCTGCCTCCGTCCTCCTCTCATACTCGTTCGCCTCCTCCCTGGTTATAACATATCTCCTTTTTTCCTGAAAGTCAAAGAAAGTAGGAGCAGGAAGAGCAACATGGACGGTGCGCCGTCTGTCAAAGATTAGTTGGTACTAGAGGAATTGTTCATTCCTCTCAACAAACTGATGGCGAACGATGGTGTCGGTGTCAAAACCGGTGGATCTCGAGTAGGGGGTCCCGAACTGTGCGTCTAAGGCGGATGGTAACAGGAGGCAGGGGACACGATGTTTTACCCAGGTTCGGGCCCTCTTGATGGAGCTAAAACCCTACCCGAGATCCTCCGGTATTGACACCGACATTGGTGCTTTCATTGAGAGTTCCTCTATGTCATCGTCATTAGGCTGGATGGCTCCTTCGATCATCGATGGCGATGCAGTTCAGGGTGAGACTTTTCTCGCGGACAGATCTTTGTGTTCGGCGGCTTCGCACTGCGGGCCAACTCGCTTGGCCATCTGGAGCAGATCGAGAGTTACGCCCCTAGCCACCAGGTCAGGTTTGGAAGCTTAAACTAAACGCCAATATCCACGGAGACTTGATCTTCGACGGATTCGAGCCCCTGCCTAGTGCGCCACACGGTCACGATGAGCATGATTTAGCTCTGCCATCGGACTGTGTTCAAGAGATCGCGCCGGCAACCACTCCGACCCTCAATTCGGAGCCAGATGCGCCGTCTATGGATGGGTGGATAGACCCCGCCACGGAGGCCGCACTCTCATCGGCGATCGAGCCGGTTATCGACCTTACCTTTCACGGGAGCCGTGACGCCGAGCTACCGGATTCTTCCCCGGCCACGGACTCGGAACCGCCTGCGCCCGTGCCTATCGAATCTGACTGGACGCCGATCATGGAGTTTACCTCTGCGGATATTTTTCAGCACTCGCCCTTCGGTGACATACTGAACTCATTAAGGTCTCTCTCCTTGTTAGGAGAGTCTTGGCCGAACTATGTCCGGCAGGATTGGGATGCGGATGACGAAGAAATTCGCCGTCCACCCACCACCCACTTAGTAGCCACTGCCGACGACTTAACCGACATGCTTGACTTCGACTCCGAAGACATCGACGGTATGGACGACGATGCGGGAGACGAAGAGGAACCACTGCCCACAGGGCACTGGACAGCCACCTCGTCACATGACATATATATGGTGGACACACCCAAAGAAGGCAATGGCGACGGGACAGCGGAAGATGACCCCTCCAAGAAGCAACCCAAGCGCCGACGTTAGCGGCACCGCTCTAAGTCTCGCCAAAGCAAAAGCGGTGACACCGGAACAGGAGATAATAACACTCCGGACAGTGCCGAAGACGACAACAATCCCCTCCAGCAAGATTTAGGGCAGGAGGATGGAGAAGTCAGCCCTCCTGAGAGAGCGGCAGATGGAGAGGTGGAGGATGATAATTACATGCCTTCCTCCGAAGACGAGGCAAGCCTCGACGATGACGAACTTGTTGTGCCTGAGGATCCCGTCGAACAAGAGCGCTTCAAGCGCCGGCTTATAGCCACGGCAAATAGCCTTAAGAAAAAGCAATAGCAGCTTCAAGCTGATCAATATTTGCTAGCGGACAGATGGACTGAAGTCCTTGCGGCCGAGGAATATAAACTCGAACGCCCCTCCAAGAGTTACCCAAAGCGCAGGTTGCTACTCCGACTGGAGGAGGAAGCACCAAAACCTACATCTCCAGCGTATGACGCGGCTGATCGGCCACCTCGTGGCCGCGACAAAGAGGCATTCTAGCCAAAAGTTCAGCCCGCACCCTGACGCCACTCAAATAAAAATGTCAAGACATGGGGACATACGCCAGACCTGTGAGACGTATTGGAGGACAAAGCAAAACACGCAAGATCGATCTACGGATCGCGAGGGCGCGCCACTATGCGAGACGATAACCGTCACGCCGGATACAGTAAAAGTAAGTCTGGCCGGGCCGAACACAGCAGACAAGACTCATTTGAGCTGCGTCGCGATATAGCCCAGTACAGAGGCGCCGCACACCCCCTATGCTTCAGAGACAGAGTAATGGATCATCAAATCCCAGAGGCTTTCAAACCCGTAAATATAGAATCATACGACGGCACAACAGATCATGCGGTATGGATCGAGGACTTCCTCCTGCACATCCATATGGCCCGCGGTGACGATCTACACGCCATCAAATACCTCCCACTTAAACTCAAAGGACCAGCTCAGCACTGGCTCAACATCCTGCCAGCAGAATCCATTGGCTGTTGGGAGGATCTGGAAGCCGCATTCCTTGACAACTTCCAGGGCACTTATGTGCGACCACCAGATGCCGATGACTTGAGCCACATAATTCAGCAGCCAGAGGAATTGGCCAGGCAATTCTGGACACGGTTCCTAACAAAGAAAAATCAAATCGTCGACTCTCCGGATGCAGAGGCCCTAGCATCTTTTAAGCACAACATCCGCGACAAGTGGCTCGCCCGGCACCTTGGCCAGGAAAAGCTGAAATCTATGGCAGCCCTCACGACACTCATGACCCGCTTTTGCGCAGGACAAGACAGCTGGCTTGCTCGCAGCAATAACATATCAAAGAACGATGGTACTTCGGATACCAAGGATGGCAATGGTAGGTCATGTCGCAACAAACACAAGCACCGCATTAACAACGATAATACCGAGGATACGGCAGTCAATGCCGGATTCAGAGGCTCTAAACCCGGTCAGCAGAAAAAGCCATTCAAAAGAAGCACTCCGGGCCCGTCCAGTTTGGACCGTATACTCGATCGCTCTTGTCAAATACACGGCACCCTGACAAGCCAGCCAACCACACCAACAGGGATTGTTGGGTGTTTAAGCAAGCCGGTAAGTTAAATACCGAAAACAAAGATAAGGGGTCACATAGCGACGACGAGGAGGATCCCCGGCAGCCGAACACCAGAGGACAGAAGAGGTTCCCCCCACAAGTGCGGACGATGAACATGATATACACAACCCACATCCCCAAGAGGGAGCGGAAGCGTGCGCCAAGGGACGTATATGCGTTGGAGCCAGTCGCCCCAAAGTTCAACCCATGGTCCTCCTGTCCGATCACCTTCGATCGCAGGGACCACCCCACTAGTATCCGTCATGGCGGATTGGCCGCACTGGTCCTAGACCCAATCATTGACGGATTTCACCTCACTCGAGTCCACATGGACGGTGGCAGCAGCCTGAACCTGCTTTATCAAGACACAGTGTGCAAAATGGGTATAGACCCCTCGAGGATCAAACCCACAAAAACGACCTTCAAAGGCGTCATACCAGGTGTAGAGGCCCATTGCACAGGCTCAGTCACATTGGAAGTGGTCTTCGGATCCCCGGATAACTTCTGACAACGAGTGAAATACTTGCTTTAAATACCTGCTTTAAATACCATTCCTCAGCTTGCCCTTGGAGGGGACATGTCAAATAGTCCTACTTTTTGCTTCTCGCACTACTTGTATCATTCTGCTTTACACACCTTTTTGAATAAACAATGCATAGCACTAGACTATTACCGCATTCTCTATTCCTCTTATACGTTAATAGTCTAGTACGACCAATACGCATATATGAACATTCAACACCCGTACACTCTGGTACAGCCAATACGCCAGGGGCTTAAGCGTACCCCATAATACGGCGTGAGAAGTCCGAACACTTTGACAGTGCGGCACCCCGAACTTATAGCATTATATGCATCAGCTCCGAATCATGTCTTGGGTCAATAGTTGGGTTTGCCCGGCTCCCAGGTTTTCGTACCTTACGTTCCGCTATATCGACTAAGGGAGCACTGGGAGAACTACTGCGATTGTGCCCCGGTTCAGCTGGGCTAGGCACCTCAGTAGAGAAAGCTAAAACTGACTGTCATGATAAGGCGAGAGACTGGTCGCTGTTCGAGAGGTTTCGAGTCCCTAAAGACTTATGCCGGTTAGAGCGAGGAGTCGGCTTTGTCCGGCTTCAGGCATGTATAGCACCCTGAATTCGGCCTTCCGAATACTAGGGGCTTCGCCAAAATTTAAAATTATAGAATTCTATGGCTAAGTGAGAGTGATAAAGCATTATAGTCTGATTGCCTTGTTCGTTGTGCTGAGCACCTCCCTCGAAGGACCCAAAAATGGGAACAAGAGTGCTCAGGTTTATCCCGAACACCCCAGCACTCGTGGCATGGGGGCAGAAGCCGACGACTAGCCATCTCTCAGATTTGATAAACAGCCGAACAGAAGGTAATATTTTAAATTCAAACAAGCGTTGCATAGCGCATATGAACAAGTTTTCATAATACAGGATCACACAAGCAAGTTCATTCAAATATTACATCTTTCGCACACTCGTCCGCTACAAGAGAGCACCCTTCAGGACACCCTCATAATACATCTCGGGGTGGCGATGCTCCTTGCACTGCGGCGGCCCCTCCTTCACCAGCTTCTCGACGTCCATCTTGGCCCAATGCACCTTTGCACGGGCAAAAGCCCGGTGTGCACCTTCGATGCAGACAGACTGCTTGATGACTTCCAGCCGTGGGCAGGCATCCACAAGCGGCCTCACCAGGCCGAAGTAGCTGTTGGGAAGGGCTTTGACAGGCCACATCCGGACTATAAAGCCCTTCATGGCATGTTCGGCCGCCTTGTGCATCTCGACCAGTTGCTTCAGGTGGTCGCTCACAGGCATCGGGTGTTCGGTCCCAGTATACTGAGACCAGAACAACTTCTCCGTCGAGCTTCCCTCCTCGGCCTGGTAATATTCCGCGGCATCCGACACGTTGCGGGGTAAATCTGCGAATGCTCCTGGAGAGCTCCGGACTCGGGTAAGTAACAAGTAATTTACTTGCACATGCTTCCTTTGCATATTGAATGCCTTACCCGCCGCTATCTTCCTCATCGCCTCAATCTCCTGGAGGGCTTTTTGGGCTTCGGCCTTGGCATTCTTTGCACTCTCGAGGGCCGCGGCAAGCTCAGACTCTCGCATCTTCGAGTCAAGATCCAAAGCCTCGTGCTTCGTCACGAGAGCCTGGAGCTCTTGCTGCACCTCGCCCACCCGTGACTCTTGCTTTTCCCGCTCAGTGCGCTCCTTGACCGCTTTGTCTTCGGCCTCGGACAACGCTTGCTTTAGGGTCGCCACCTCGGTCGTGGCCCCTGGCACATTCATGATGATCCTGTCATTTCGCAACCACATTTTCTTTTATATATATAGACAAGGTATTACTTACCTTTGTTCTCCTCGAGCTGCCTCTTGGCAAGGCCCAGCGCTTTCTCGGACCCCTCGAGGTCCTGCTTCAGTGCGGCGACCTCCGCAGTCAGTGCGGCAGAGGTCAGCAGCGAAGCCTGCATACGCATACATACATACTTATATTAGACTCCTGCATATTTTATTTGATCCTCTATTCGGCTTTTCTTTGTGAACACCAAATAGAGCATCCGGGGCTACTGTCTATGTGGTAATATTTTTCCTATATTTTCAATACTTACCTCAAAGCCTGTTAGAAGGCTGGCACATGCTTCAGTCAGTCCGCTCTTGGCGGACTGAACCTTCTTGATCACCGCACTCATAATAGTCCGGTGCTCTTCCTTGATGGAAGCACCACGAAGCGCTCCCAGCAGGTTGTCCGGTGCCTCTGGATGGACAGAGGTCACCGGCACGGGCGTCTTACCCCTTTTGGAAGGGGGCCGCCTGCCCGAGTTCGGAACCACTGGAGGTTCCGGCGTGGTGTTCGGCTGAGAGTCGAACTTGGAGCCCCCGGGAGTCTTGCTCCATTTGCTCCTGGAGTTCGGAAGGTCGCCTTGAGGCGCCTCCGGGACTGTCTCCCCCTGGCTCGGTGCCCCTTGAGATAATACCTCGACATTGTCCGTAGGGCAAGGGCAGACGGGACGGACTGTCAATCTGCTCCGATGCCTCCACCCAGTCCTGTCAAAGGCATGGGAGCTCAGACCACACACATGGTTAAGCTATGGGAAATAAATATCCTACTAGATGTACGGAACTTACTGGATTCGCAGGGTGCTTCGCGCTTAGCTCACGGTCCTCGATGAGAGAGGGAGGGACCTCGGCGCCCTTGAACAGCACCCTCCAGACGTCTTTGTGCGTCGTGTCGAAGAGCTCACTTAGAGTCTGGTGCCGGGCCGGGTCGAACTCCCATAAGTTGAAATCCCGTTGTTGACACGGGAGGATCCGGCGAAAGAGCATGACCTGGACTATGTTGACAAGTTGAAGTTTCTTGCTTGTCATGTTCCGGATACACTTCTGGAGTCCGTCCAGCTCCACCGATGAACCCCAGGACAGGCCCTTCTCCTTCCAGGAAGTGAGCCGCGTGGGGATTCTGGATCGAAACTCGGGGGCCGCCACCCAGTTGGTGTCGCGTGGCTCGGTGATGTAGAACCACCCCGATTGCCACCCCTTTACAGTCTCCACGAAGGAGCCCTCGAGCCATGCAACGTTGGGCATTTTTCCCACCATGGCTCCGCCGCATTCCGCTTGTTGGCCGCCCACCACCTTCGGCTTGATATTGAAGGTCTTGAGCCACAGGCCGAAGTGGGGCCGGATGCGGAGGAAAGCCTCGCACACGACGATGAACGCCGAGATGTTGAGGATGAAATTCGGGGCCAGATCATGAAAGTCCAGCCCGTAGTAGAACATGAGGCCGTGGACGAATGGATAGAGGGGAAATCCCAATCTGCGGATGAAATGGGGGAGGAAAACCACCCTTTCGTGAGGTTCCGGGGTAGGGACGATCTGCCCTGCAGCTGGCAGCCGGTGCGCGATATCCGCGGCTAAGTATCCGCCTCCATGTAACTTTTTGATGTGCCCCTCCATGACGGAAGAGGCCATCCACTTGCCCCCCGCTCCGGACATGTTTGGAGAGAGTTGAGGAGGAGGATGCGGACTTGGGCGCTGGAGCTCGAGTGCGCGAGAATGGATGAGCAAGGAGGAAGAAGGCGTGGGTAGAAAAAGGTGAGATCTTATCCCTTTATAAGGACGGACTAAACTATGCACCCCCACTTGCCTGGTAAAACTCGCTTATCCCCCAAGCACCGTAATTGATGGCGCGGTTGGGTTACCCACGTCCGTATTGATGAGAATCCCGTAATAAGGGGAACACGATCTCTTCTTTGACAAGACGTGTCAAGAAACGGCCTCGCGTTATGTGCGGGGGCTGGTTGAAGAAAAATGGTTCAAATAATTACCGGGCCATGGCGTGATGTCATGCTGCCAAAACGTGTCAGTAGATTAGATTTGTGGTAATATTATTCTCTCTATGGTGGTACGTGGAACTTATTTTGCAGGGTCGGACACTATCCTTGTATTCAAATTCTTCTGTGGTGTATTCGGAGGAGGAACCCACCTTGCAATGCCGAAGACAACACTGCGCGCCGGACTCATCGTCATTGAAGCCTGGTTTAGGGGCTACTGAGGGAGTCCTGGATTAGGGGGTCTCCGGACAGCCGGACTATATCCTTTGACCGGACTGTTGGACTATGAAGATACAAGACTGAAGACTTCGTCCCGTGTCCGGATGGGACTCTACTTGCCGTGGAAGGCAAGCTAGGCAATACGGATATGTATATCTCCTCCTTTGTAACCGACCTTGTGTAACCCTAGCCCCTTCCGGTGTCTATATAAACCGGAGGGTTTTAGTCCGTAGGACAACAGACAATCATACCATATGCTAGCTTCTAGGATTTAGCCTCTCCGATCTCGTGGTAGATCAACTCTTGTAATACCCATATTATCAAGTATAATCAAGCAGGACGTAGGGTTTTACCTCCATCAAGAGGGCCCGAACCTGGGTAAAACATCGTGTCCCCTGCCTCATGTTACCATCCGCCTTAGACGCACAGTTCGGGACCCCCTACCCGAGATCCGCCAGTTTTGACACCGACACATGGCATTATAATCTAGGTAAGCAGGAGGCAACTCAATATCATTTCCACGTATGGGTATATCAAGATAGTTAGCTACACGAGTTGCATAAATTCCACCAAACAAATCTCCACTTATACTGTTGTGATGCAACCTACGTGCAACAATAGCCCCCAAGTTATGTTGTTTATCACCTAATACCGCACTTTTGAGGACACTAAGATCTGGAACGCACATGTGACAAGCCTCATCTTTACCGTTAATGCATCTATCAATGAAGAGAGCAAAATAATGTATGGAAGGGAAATGAATGCTCCCTATGGTAGCTTGTGTGATTTCCCTAGATTCCCCCACAGTAATACTAGCAAGAAAGTCTTTGTATTCAGATTTGCGAGGTTCACTAACATTGCCCCACTGCGGGAGTTTACAAGCAATATTAGAATATTCTAGGTCCATGGTATATGGTTTATCATAAAGGTCAAATAAAAAAGTGTGAGAATTGCACGAGGATGGAAATTTAAACCTTATCACAAATGAATCAGTTAGATAGAGGTATTGCCGGCACTTATCTGACACGAAGCCCTCAAGATCAGCGTTACGCATGTACGTGTCAAATTCATCATTGATGCCTGCCTGGACCATGAACTCCTCTGACGGCCATTCACAAGGCCGCACTTGAGCTTCCCTTGGTAGTTCATTGTCCGGCTCATGTATCGCAAGCCTTGGGCCTTGCTTCCTTGAGGAACCACCTTGGTACATTTTCCTAAACATTTTTCTTCCTCTGAAAAATTTCTGAAATTTTTAGTGACTCAAAATAAAAGTGAACCAAACTCAAGAAGATTGATAGCAACTACTCCCACAAGTGCCTAGAGGCCATATCATGCATTAAAACTACTTTTGACCACATAAATTTGACATGCAAGCTCAAGAACAGGGTCACCTAAGCAGCAAAAAATTGCAATAAATAAAGCACTAGAACAAAAACTAATTGGATCATTAGAGGAGTCACATACCGAAGAACAATCCCCCAAAGCAGTTTTGTGAATGGAGCTTTGAGCTAGGAGATCGAAAATGGCAGCAAGATGAGCTAGAACTCAGGTTTGAGCTGATGGAGGATTTTTTCTGGAGGAAGGCGAAGTGTGTGGGTGCAATAATAAGTGGAAGGGGCCCATGTGGGGTCCACAAGGAAAGGGGCATGCCCCAGGGGGGTGGGCGCGCCCTGGACCCTCGTGGCCAGGTGGTGGGTCCCCCTGGTGTGTTCTCAGTGTCAAATATTCTTAAATATTCTACAAAAAATCATCTAAAATTTTCAGGGCATTTGGAGAACTTTTATTTTCGGGGTATTTTTTATTGCAAGGATAATTCAGAAAACGGACAGAAAATACTATGTTTTCCTTATTTAATATAAATAATAGAAAGTAAAAAGAGGGTACATAGAGTTGTGCTTTCTGACTTCATCCATGTCATGCTCATCAAAAGGAATCCACTAACAAGGTTGATCAAGTCTTGTTAACTAACTCTTTTCGAATAACATGAAAATGGAGTATTTTCGAATAACACTAAGTTACCTCAACAGGGATATGCATGTCCCCAACAATAAGAATATCATATTTCTTCTTGACAGTAGGAAGGGGAAATTCAAAACCTCCAATAATAATCGTTGAAGTTTTTCCAATAGAACTAATATAGTGGACTGGAGGTTGTTTCCTCGGAAAGTGTACCATATTCTCATTACCATTATCATGAAAAGTGACATTGCCTTTGTTGCAATCAATAACAGCCCCTGCAGTATTCAAAAAGGGTCTACCAAGAATAATAGACATACTATCGTCCCGGGAATATCAAGAATAACAAAGTCCGTTAAAATAGTAACGTTTGCAACCACAACAGGCACATCCTCACAAATACCGACATGTATAGCAGTTGATTTATCAGCCATTTGCAAAGATATTTCAGTAGGTGTCAAATTATTCAAATCAAGTCTACGATATAAAGAGAGAGGCATAACACTAACACCGGCTCCAAGATCACATAAAGCAGTTTTTAACATAGTTTCTTTTAATGGAGCATGGTATAGTTGGTACTCCGGGATCTCCTAGTTCCTTTGGTATTCCACCCTTAAAAGTATAATTAGCAAGCATGGTCGAAATTTTAGCTTCTGGTATCTTTCTTTTATTTGTAATAATATATTTCATGTACTTAGCATAAGGATTCATTTTAAGCATATCAGTCAAACGCATATGCAAAAAGATAGGTCTAATCATTTCAGCAAAGCACTCAAAATCCTCATCATCCCTTTCGTGGATGGTTTAGGAGGAAAAGGCATGGGTTTTTGAACCCATGGTTCTCTTTCTTTACCGTGCTTCCTAGCAACGAAATCTCTCTTATCATAACATTGATTCTTTGATTGTGGGTTATCAAGATCAATAGCAGGTTCAATTTCTACATCATTGTTATTGCTAGGTTGAGCATCAACATGAACATCATCATTAACATTATCACTAGGTTCAAGTTCATTACCAGATTGTGTTTCAGCAGCAGAAATAGAAATATCATTAGGATTCTCAGGTGTGTCAGCAACAGGTTCACTAGAAGCATGCAGAGACCTATCATTTTTCCTTTTCTTCTTCTTAGAAGAACTAGGTGCATCAACATTAATTCTCTGAGAACCTTGCTCAATTATCTTTGGGTGGCCCTCCGAATACAAAGGTTCCTGAGTCATTTTACCCCCTCTAGTCACAACTCTAATAGCATTTTTCATTTTTCTTTTTATCTAATTCATTGAGCAAATCATTCTGAGCTTTAAGCACTTGTTCTACTTGAGTGGTAACCATAGAAGCATGTTTACTAACAAGTTTAAGCTCACCTTTAACTCTAGACATATAATCACTCAAGTGTTCAATCATATAAGCATTACGTTTCAATTGTCTACCAACATAAGCATTGAAGTTTTCTTGTTTAACAATAAAATTATCAAAATCATCTAAGCATTGGCTAGTAGACTTATAACGAGGAATATCACCTTCATCAAATCTATAAAGATAATTTACCTTTACTACCTGTGTCGGGTTATCAAGACCATGTATTTCTTCAATAGGTGGTAAATTCTTAACATCTTCAGCTTTAATACCCTTTTCTTTCATAGATTTCTTTGCATCTTGCATATCTTCAGGACTGAGAAATAGAATACCCATTTTCCTCGGAGTTGGCTTAGGAGTTGGTTCAGGAAGTGTCCAATCATTTTCATTACTCAACATATTATTCAATAGCAATTCAGCTTGATCAATAGTTCTTTCCCTAAAAACACAACCAACACAACTATCCAGGTGGTCTCTGGAAGCATCGGTTAGTCCATTATAAAAGATATCAAGTATTTCGTTTTCTTGAGAGAATATTGAGGAAAAGCATTAAGTAATCAGAGAAGACTCCCCCAAGCTTGTGGGAGACTCTCTTCTTCAATTTGCACAAAACTATATATTTCCCTTAAGGCAGCTTATTTCTTATGAGCGGGGAAATATTTAGCAGAGAAGTAATAAATCATATCCTGGGGACTACACACACAACCAGGATCAAGAGAATTAAACCATGTTTTAGCATCACCCTTTAATGAGAACGGAAATAACTTAAGGATATAGTAGTAATGAATTTTTTCCTCATTAGTGAACAGGGTGACTATATCATTTAATTTAGTAAGATGTGCCACAACAGTTTCAGATTCATAGCCATAAAAAGGATTAGATTCAACCAAAATTAACTCAGGGTCGATAGAGAATCATAATCTTTATCGAAAATACAGATGGGTGAAGTAGCAAAAGCAAGGTCATATATATATATATATTTCATTCTAGCATTCAAAGATTTTTCTTTCAGTGTAGCTAACAGTTTCTTAAGATCATATCTATCATTGCAAGCTAAAAAGTCTCTAGCAGTTTCTTCATCCATAACATAACCCTCAGGCACAACAGGCAGTTCATACCTAGGGGGAGAATCTTCATCATCACTTTCATCAATATTATCAGTTTCAATAATTTCATTCTCTCTAACCCTAGCAAGTTGGTCATCAAGAAATTCACCTAATGGCACATTATTATCAAGCATAGAAGTAGTCTCATCATAAGCACCATGCATAGCAGAAGTGGCATCATCAATAACATGCGACATATCAGAATAAATAGCAGGAGTAGGTGTCGCAAGTTAACTCAAAACAGAAGGTGAATCAAGTGCAGAGCTAGATGACAGTTCCTTACCTCCCCTCGTAGTTGAGGGAAAATTTTTGGTTCTTTCATCTTTCAAGTTCCTCATAGTGATCAACAGATATAAATCCCAAGTGACTCAAAGAATAGAGCTATGCTCCTAGGCAACGGCGCCAGAAAATAGTCTTGATAACCCACAAGTATAGGGGGTCGCAACAGTTTTTGAGGGTAGAGTATTCAACCCAAATTTATTGATTCGAGACAAGGGGAACCAAAGAATATTCTCAAGTATTAACAACTGAGTTGTCAATTCAACCACACCTGAAAGACTGAATATCTGCAGCAAAGTATTTAGTAGCAAAGTAATATGGAAGTACCGGTAATGGTGGCAAAAGTAATAATAGTAGTTTTTGTAGTGATTGCAACAGTGGCAACGGAAAAGTAACTAAGCAAAGATCAATATGTGAAAACCTCGTAGGCAATGGATCAGTGATGGATAATTATGTCGAATGCGATTCCTCACACAAAGTTATAACATAGGGTGACACAGAACTAGCTCCAGTTCATCAATGTAAGGTAGGCATGTATTCTGAATATAGTCATACGCGCTTATGGAAAAGAACTTGCATGACATCTTTTGTCCTACCCTCCCGTGGCAGAAGGGTCCTATTGGAAACTAAGGGATATTAAGGCCTCCTTTTAATAGAGTACTGGAACAAAGCATTAACACTTAGTGAATACATGAACTCCTCAAACTATAGTCATCACCGGGAGTGGTCCTGATTATTGTCACTTCGGGGTTACTGGATCATAACACATAGTAGGTGACTATTGACTTGCAAAATAGGATCAAGAACTCACATATATTCATGAAAACATAATAGGTTCAGATTTGAAATCATGGCACTCGGGCCCTAGTGACAAGCATTAAGCATAGCAAAGTCACAGCAACATCAATCTCAGAACATAATGGATACTAGGGATCAAACCCTAACAAAACTAACTCGATTACATGATAAATCTCATCCAACCCATCACCGTCCAGCAAGCCTACGATGGAATTACTCACGCACGGCGGTGAGCATCATGAAATTGGTGATGGAGGAAGGTTGATGATGATGATGGCGATGGATCCCCCTCTCCGGAGCCCCGAAAGGACTCCAGATCAGCCCTCCCGAGAGAGATTAGGGCTTGGCGGTGGCTCCGTATCGTAAAACATGATGAATCCTTCTCCTTGATTTTTTTCGAGGGTAGAGTATTCAACCCAAATTTATTGATTCGACATAAGGGGAGCCAAAGAATATTCTCAAGTATTAGCAGTTGAGTTGTCAATTCAACCACACCTGGAAGACTTAATATCTGTGGCAAAGTATTTAGTAGCAAAGTAATATGATAGTAGCGGTAACAGTAGCAAAAGTAATAGTAGCAGTTTTGTAGTGATTGTAACAGTGGCAACGGTAAAGTAACTAAGCAAAGGTCAATATGTGTAAAGCTCGTAGGCAATGGATCAGTGATGGGTAATTATGTCGGATGCAATCACTCATGCAATAGTTATAACATAAGGTGACACAGAACTAGCTCCAGTTCATCAATGTAATGTAGGCATGTATTCCGAATATAGTCATACGTGCTTATGGAAAAGAACTTGCATGGCATCTTTTGTCCTACCCTCCCATGGAAGTGGGGTCCTATTGGAAACTAAGGGATATTAAGGCCTCCTTTTAATAGAGTACCGGACCAAAGCATTAACACTTAGTGAATACATGAACTCCTGAAACTACGGTCATCACCGATAAGTATCCCAATTATTGTCACTTCGGGGTTAACGGATCATAACACATAATAGGTGACTATAGACTTGCAAGATAGGATCCAGAACTCACATATATTCATGAAAACATAATAGGTTCATATTTGAAATCATGGCACTCGGGCCCTAGTGACAAGCATTAAGCATAGCAAAGTCATAGCAACATCAATCTCAGAACATAATGGATACTAGGGATCAAACCCTAACAAAACTAACTCGATTACATGATAAATCTCATCCAACCCATCACCGTCCAACAAGCCTACGATGGAACTACTCACGCACGGCGGTGAGCATCATGAAATTGGTGATGGAGGAAGGTTGATGATGACGACGGTGATGGATTCCCCTCTCCGGAGCCCTGAACGGACTCCAGATCAGCCCTCCCGAGAGAGATTAGGGCTTGGTGGCGGCTCCGTATTGTAAAACGCGATGAATCCTTCTCCTTGATTTTTTTTCTCCCCGAATGTGAATATATAGAGTTGGAGTTGAGGTCGGTGGAGCCTCAAGGGGCCCACGAGACAGGGGGCGCGCCCCCACCCTCGTGGACAGGGTGTGTGTCGGATTTCGGGTTCCGGCAGACCCTTGAGGTTCGAACACTGGGGTGCGCACAGAGATTTCGCCTCCTACCTACCTGCACCCCTCCGCCATGCTAAGATCTAAGCAATGGAAAGAACAACACGAATGACACAGGGTTTATACTGGTTCAGGCCACCGTTGTGGTGTAATACCCTAGTCTAGTGTGTGGCGTGGTGGATTGCCTCTTGGGCTGATGATGATGAACAATACAAGGAAGAACAGCCTCGCGAGGGTCTGCTCTTGGCTGGGGTAATGAACTGCCGGGAGGGGTTCAGTCACCCTTCTCTCTCTCTTTTTCCCCTTCTTTCGTCCTTTTCCTCTTCCCTCGTTCTGTGGGTGGTTGGTCCTATTTATAGAGGCCCTGGTCCTCTTCCCAAATATCGAGCAGGAAGGGAGCCAACAATGGCGGGCTAATTTTAAGGGGGACAGCTAGTACCAGCTATCCTGACAAAAGTAGTCTTTGCCTGCACAAAGCTCTGGTGGTGACGCCGTCTTGGGCTCCACAATGACCTCCGTCTTGCAGTCCTCCTGGTCTTGGTCTTGTTGCACCGAAATGGCAACCTTTGCCTGAGGCCTCGGTACTCTGCGGCTGCGCTTGCTCCCTTTGCACCAAAGAGGAAAGGAGGACGCTGCGCGGGCTGGCACCCGCCTGGCGCCTTCGGTCGTCATGGCTTGCGTCACGGGCACCTCATGAGGTACCCCGCCTTGACCTCTCCGCCTCCTCGCGAGCCAGCCTGATGAGGCCGTGCCTGAGGAAGCTCTGCGTCATCCGCCCCGCGAGGCTTGGCCCCTCGCGAGGGTCTTGGGTCTGTGTTGGTGAAGATGGGCCGTGCTGGGCCCCCCTTTGAGCCACGCCGCAGGCCGTAGCCAGGCAAGTCTGGGGACCCCCGTTCCTAGAACGCCGACAGTAGCCCCCGGGCCCAAGGCGTGCCCGGACTTGGCCATGCAGGGAGGCAGAAGGGCAAGAGTGAAGCGCCGCGGGCCCTAACAGCCTGCGGCCTTGGGCGCTGCATGGCGGTTGATTGGACGTGGGCGTCTCCACTTCCCCATGGCGCCTCGGTAACTGCACGGATTGGACTAGTCCCTGCATGCAAAGCGGGTCATGATTACCTGTGATCGTGGAGGTCGGCGGTTGGCCTTCGCCGGCTATAAGTACGGAAGGGCGCGCGCCCTTCAAGCTCATCCCCCCTTGCTTCTCCTTCTTCTTCATGGCCCCGCCGAGGAGGTTCTCGGCCGCAGAGAAGGGGAAGGCTCACCAGGTTGAGCCTGCCTCTCCCCCGCCCAAGCGCGGCCGAGGGCGCCCTCGCAAACATCCTGTGGCCACCACGGCAGCTCCCCGCGGCCGTGGAGACGATTTCCAGCGCGGCGGCGGGCGGATCGCTGCGGCCGGGGGACGCGCTCCGGTTGTGCGTCCCCCTAGGCCATGCTTTCATGCTGCAGAGGTGCTACCGGAGTTCGTCGTGTGGTCGGCGGAGCCGACAAGCACCCGGCTTCCGCTTCCTCTCTTCGTCCTCGGCGAGCTCCCGGCCGGCGCTCCGGGCAGCCTCTGGCTTCAGGCTGACGGCTGCTGCAGCCGGGCCTCATGGGCTTCACTGGAGGTCTCCGCAGCCGGGAGCCTGGCCCTGGCCCGCGGTTGGCAGACGTTTGCCCGCGTGCGTGGCCTGAGCCGTCGTTGCAGCCCGCACTTCAAGTTTGACGGTGATGCCACCCTCTATGTGAGGGTGTTTGGGGAAGATGGTCGCCGCGCAGGGTGCTGCCCCGAGGACGACGACCGCGGCCGGGAGCCTAGCTCCGGCGACGATGGAGAAGACAGCACTCGCGTGACTGGCGGCGCTCGGGGTTCCCCAAGCTTCTCCGATTCTTCTTCAGGCGGCGACTCTTCCAGCGGTGGCCGTGGTCAGCCTCCACGCTGTCGCATCTTCTTGGGGGTGGTAGCGTGTCCGCCCGCCGTCGTGCCCCGGTGAAGCGCGAGAGGGAGTCTGCCTGAGCCCCGGAGGCAACTCAAGTGTTCCCTGCAGGCCGGTGTGAGGCGAGCTGCGCCTGATCTGTTCTTTCTTTACCTTTTTTTCCTGCGTAAAAAAGACAGTAGTGTGGAGCCCCGCGGGGGCGTGTTTGGGTTATTGCTATTAATCATCGTTTTGCTTCCGTTATCGTGCCTTCCGGCTGCGTGCCCGTGTGTGGATAGTTCCCGGCCCCGGCCGTGGGGGGGCGACCGACCCAGGCCCTGTGTTCGTGTCGCGATGCCCATGGTGCACGGACTGGAAGGGTGCTCCTGTAATGGACCCAGGTTGCGAACCCTTTGAACGACTAGGACGGGAACACTCGCGAGGGCGCTCGGCAGTCCCCCCCCCCTCGCGAGGCCTTGCATAAGAGAAATCGAGGCAGGAGAGTGAAAAGTCGAAGAACCACAAGCCAAAGACGGCAACAACTTCAATAAAACTTCGAATGAGAAGGAACAAGCCAACTGCGGAAAGCAAATGAAAAGCCGCGTCCGGCACCTAATCTAGTCTTCGACGTCTTCTCACCAGCGCGGAGCTAAGTGCTGCCACTGGCGTGGGAGGGAGCCCCAGGGCCTGAGGCCGGCGCTCCTGAGACTCCGGGGCGTGTACAACCCCAACTCATTATTACGTGAGAGTGTCACGGGCGGCGAGCTTCACAGGCGTTGGCCTTCTTCACAGGCTCCGGGCCTTTTCCAAAACACGACAGCTTCATAGGCATTCGCCTTCTTCACAGGCTCTGGGCCTTTTCCAAAACGCGACAGCTTCACAGGCATTCGCCTTCTTCATAGGCTCTGGGCCTTTTCCCAAACACGACAGCTTCATTGGCATTCGCCTTCTTCACAGGCTTTGGGCCTTTTTAGGGGTAGAACCTCTGGAGGTGCTGGATGTTCCATGCGTTCTGGACCGGCACCCCCTCCTGAGTCTCCAAGCGCACGGAGCCGGGCCTAGAAACATGAAAAACTTTGAACGGGCCCTCCCACATGGGAGAGAGCTTGTGCAGCCCCTCCCTGGAGAGAACCCGCCTGAGCACGAGGTCTCCTACCTCGAGAGTTCTGGGGCGGATGTTGCGGCAGTGATATCGCCGCAGTGCCTGTTGGTACCTCGCCGCTCGCAGCGCGGCTTCTCGGCGACGTTTCTCCCCTAGCACGAGGTCCATCCCCCGCATGGCGTCCTGCTGCGCCTCGTCGAACGCCAGGACCCGTGCGGAGCAACGTCTGACCTCGTGAGGGAGGACTGCTTCGGCTCCGTAGACCAGGAAGAACGGGGTCTCCCCAGTCGGCTTGGTCGCGGTTGTGCGGATGGACCACAACACGGACTGAAGCTCGTCATACCAACCTCTTCCGCAGGCCTCCAGCTTCTTCTTGAACGTCCTGGTCTTGAGACCCCTCAGGACCTCTGCGTTGGCTCGCTCGGCCAGGCCGTTGCTTCGGGGGTGCGCCACCGAAGCGTAGCATATCTGCGTTCCAAGGTTAGCACAGTATGTTTTGAAGAGGTTACTTGTGAACTGCGAACCGTTGTCCGTGATGATGCGGTTCGGCACCCCGAACCGGCTCACGATGCCCTTGATGAACTTGACCATGGAACCCGCGGGAATGGTGTGGACAGCCTCTACTTCAGCCCACTTGGTGAACTTGTCCACGGCGATGTAGAGGTAGCAGTAGCCCCTAGGCGCCCGAGGAAACGGGCCCAAGATGTCCAGCCCCCAGACTGCGAACGGCCACGAAAGGTGTATAGTCTGTAGGCCTCCTGCTGGCTGATGGATCTGCTTGGCGTGGAACTGGCAGGCCTCACAAGCTTTCACTAGTTTGACGGCGTCGTTGAGTGCGGTGGGCCAATAAAACCCACTGCGGAACGCCTTGCCGACGAGGGTCCGTGATGATGAATGATGTCCACAGTCTCCGCCGTGTATATCTTCCAGCAGTTCCTTCCCTTGCTCCCTGGAGATGCAGCGCAGGGACACATCGCTTGGTCGCTTCCGGTAGAGCTCTCCATCCTTGATGCAGTATGCCGTGGCCTGGCGTGCCACTCGCTCCGCTTCCTCCTCCTTCTCCAGCAGGGTCCCTCGTGTTAAGTAACTCCGGAGCTCCGTGATCCAGCATCTCTCTTGAGGTTCCATCGTCAGGAGCAGGCGTGCTCCTGAGGCCGGGCCACAGGCCGGAGCTCCTGAGGCAGGTGGCTGGGGGAGCTCCTCCCGTGGCTGAGCCGTGTTTGACAATGACGGCAGGGCTGAGGGCTTGAAGAGCCGCTCCTCGAAAACGCCAGGCTCCTGAGGTAACCGCCTGGACACGCATTTGGCGATGTCATCGGCTTCCTGATTGGTGCCATGGGGCACATGCTACAACTCCAACCCCCAGAACTGCTTCTCCATCCTGCAGACCTCCGCAAGGTAGGCTTCCATGTGCTCATCTTTCGGCTCGTACACCTTGTTGGAGAAATTGACAAGGAGCTGCGAATCGCCCTTGATGGTGAGGCGTTTCACCCCCAGGGCAGCTGCGGCCTTCAAGCCCGCTATTAGACCTTCATACTCCGCTATGTTGTTGGAGACCTTTTCACCTTGCTGGAAACAAAGCTGTACAACATAGTAGAAGTTGTCCTGAGTGGGCGATATAAGCACCGCCATAGCTCCAGCGCCATGCTTGGAGAACACCCCATTGAAGTACATGACCCAGCCTTCTGGCGCCTCGCTTCCCGGGGAGAGGGACCGATCCTCGTTGGCCTTGAGGCCTGGTGCCTCCGTCCATTCTGCCACAAAATCCGCTAATGCTGCTCCCTTGATGAGTCTGGTCGTGCTGAATTTGAGCTGAAACGCTTGCAGTTCTATGTTCCACTCAGCGACCCTTCCGGCTGAGTTAGGGCTCCTGAGCACTCTCTCCAAGGGGTATGACGAGACGACCTTGATGGGGTGACCCTGAAAATAGTGCCGCAGCTTGTGCGAGGCCACCAGTAGTGCGAGGAGGAGCTTCTGAGGCATGGGGTACCGTGCCCTCGCGTCCCGCAACACCATGCTGACGAAGTACACCGGGTGCTCAACGAGGTTGGGTGCGTCAGTGCTGGTGGCGCCCTCCGGAGTCCATAGAGCCTCCTGAGGCAATGAGGCCTCCGAAGGCTGGCCATCTGGGAGAGGGGCCTCTTCTGCCTCCGGTGCACTCCTCTGCGGCGGCTGATCCTCCTCAGCCGCGGTGGCGGTTTCTGTGGGCCTTCCTTGTTCCCGTTTTGCCTTGTCCCGGGCTGCTGCTATGGTTTTGATTCGACGCTCCTCCCTAACCGCCACCAGGGCTGCGCTGGCGGAGTAGGGAGTGGCGGCGAGGTAAAGCACTAGGGGCTCTTGAGGGCGCGGAGCCACCATGACCGGAGGGCTGGTCAGGTATCTCTTGAGATCTTGGAAAGCCTTGTCGGCCTCTTTGGTCCATTCAAAGGGCCCCTTTTTCTTCATTAGCTGGAAGAAGGGCAGCGCTCGCTCCCCCAACTTGGAGATGAAGCGCCCTAGCGCGGTCACGCGCCCAGTGAGCTTCTGCATTTCTCTGAGGGTCTTCGGCGGGCTCATGTCCTCGACCGCCTTGAACTTTTCCAGGTTAGCCTCGATGCCTCGGTGGGACACGAGGAAACCCAAGAGCTTGCCCGAGGGGACTCCGAACACACACTTCTCTGGGTTGAGCCGCAGGTTCACTGCGTTGAGGCTCGCAAAGGTTTCCTCCAGGTCTTGTATCAGGGTCTTGGCCTCCCGATACTTCACCACAATGTCATCGACATAAGCCTCGACATTCTTCCCGAGCTGCGGGCCCAAAGTGATGTGCATCAGCCGCTGAAAGGTCGCCCCTGTGTTACGCAGCCCGAATGGCATGCATGTGTAGCAGTACACCCCACACGGGGTTAGGAAGGCTGTCTTCTCAACGTCTTTTACCGCCATCTTGATCTGGTGATACCCAGAGAAGGCATCCAGGAAGCACAGCAGGTCGCATTCTGCGGTGGAATCCACGATCTGGTCGATGCGGGGGAGCGGGAACGGATCTTGCGGGCATGCCTTGTTGAGGTTGGTGAAGTCGACACACATGCGCTCCTTCCCTCCCTTCTTTGGCACAACGACAGGGTTGGCCAACCAGTCCGGGTATCGGACCTCGCGAATGACCCCAGTGGCTTCTAGTTTGCGGGTCTCTTGGCCGATGAAGGCCTGCTTTTCTGTGGACTGCCGCCTTGCCTTCTGCTTCACAAGACGCACGTTAGGGCACACGTTGAGGTGATGCTCGATTACGCTCCTAGGGATCCCCACCAACTGGTCAGGCTCCCAAGAGAATACCTTCTTGTTCGTGCGCAGGAACTTGACCAGGGCCTCCTCTTGCTCGAGTTCGAGGTTGGCGCCTATGGTGAAAGTGGCGTTGGTGGACCCGTCCTCATCGACGGGTATCTACTTGGTTTCTGCCTTGTCTTGGGTGAACAACTGTTTCTTCTTGGCAGGTGCAGCCCCCTTGGGCTTGGGGGTCTCCAAGCTGGCGGGCTGTGCCGATGTCATCGTCTTGAAGGCGAGCTTGAGTACCCGCAGCGCGTCCCCGGTGTCCCGTGCACGGTGAGGACACCGCTGCTCCCGGGCATCTTCATGAGGTTGTACGCCGGGTGCGTCGCAGCCATGAACTGGGCCAGCACTGGGTAGCCGAGGATGGCGTTGTAGGGGAGGCCGATGGGGGCGATGTCGAAGTCGACCAGCTCCGTGCGGAAGTTGTTGTAGGTGCCGAAGGTTACTGGGAGCCGGATTTGTCCCAAGGAGCTGGATGATCCGCCCCCAACACCAGAGAAGGGCCGGCTGGGTTGCAGCCGTTCCAGGGGTATGCAAAGGAGGTTGAAGGCCTCGACCGAGAGCACGCTGAGGCCCGCACCGCCATCGATGAGAGTTCTGGTGACGGCCACCTGGCAGATGGTGGGGGTGCACAGCATGGGGAGCGCACCCGAGCAGGCCGAGTTGGAGGGGTGGTCCTCCGAGCTGAAGGTCAGGCCGGCCTTGGACGTCGCCCGGTCCGGGAGAGCCTCCTGCCGTGTGGAAGCGGCGCTGACCCAGCGAATGAACGGCTTGACGTGGTCACTTGTAGGCGGCGCCTGCGAGCCGCCCAGGAGGGTCGCGACGACCGGGGGTGTTGGTGTAGCGCGATGGGCGGGGAAGAGGCTGCGGGGCTCTTCCCAAGAGGCCCCGGAGGTTTCCGGCAGGTGGAGCAGCCATGGGCGCGGAGCGCCGGTGAGGGCCATGGGGAGCCAGTTGGCCATAACCCTATCATCACCTCCAGCTTCGAGGGGGGGGCCTCCTCG
The DNA here is from genome assembly GCF_003073215.2 of Triticum urartu. Lineage (NCBI taxonomy): Eukaryota > Viridiplantae > Streptophyta > Magnoliopsida > Poales > Poaceae > Triticum > Triticum urartu. The sequence continues at coordinate 440,030,103 of NC_053022.1, read as the reverse complement.
CTCGCCGGCAAGAAGGCCAGCGGATCTGTCGCGCTGCCGTAGCGCGGCGGCGTCGTTGGCCTGAACTTGTCCGACCACCGTACCCATTGCAGGGCTGGGGCCAGGGCTCGGAGCCCCCTGGCCACCGTGCTGGCGCCGGCGGCCGGAGCGGGCGACGCGCTACTCATCGCGAGGCAGGCCGTGGTGGTGGCGGAAGAGAAAACTCCGGCGCACCCCTACCTGGCGCGCCAAATGTCGGATTTTGGGTTCCGGCAGACCCTTGAGGTTCGAACACTGGGGTGTGCGCGGAGATTTTGCCTCCTACCTACCTGCACCCCTCCGCCACGCTAAGATCTAAGCAATGGAAAGAACAACACGAATGACACAGGGTTTATACTGGTTCGGGCCACCATTGTGGTGTAATACCCTACTCCAGTGTGTGGCGTGGTGGATTGCCTCTTGGGCTGATGATGATGAACAATACAAGGAAGAACAACCTCACGAGGGTCTGCTCTTGGACGGGGCGATGAACTGCCGGGAGGGGTTCAGTCACCCTTCTCTCTCTTTTTCCCCTTCTTTCGTCCTTTTCCTCTTCCCTCGTTCTGTGGGTGGTTGGTCCTATTTATAGAGGCCCTGGTCCTCTTCCCAAATATCGAGCAGGAAGGGAGCCAACAATGGCGGGCTAATTTTGAGGGGGACAGCTAGTACCAGCTATCCTAACAAAAGTAGTCTTCGCCTGCACAAAGCTCTGGTGGTGACGCCGTCTTGGGCTCCACAATGACCTCCGTCTTGTAGTCCTCCTGGTCTTGGTCTTGTTGCACCGAAATGGCAACCTTTGCCTGAGGCCTCGGTACTCCGCGGCTGCGCTTGCTCCCTTTGCACCAAAGGGGAAAGGAGGACGCTGCGCGGGCTGGCACCCGCCTGGCGCCTTCGGTCGTCATGGCTTGCTTCACGGGCACCTCGTGAGGTACCCCGCCTTGATCTCTCCGCCTCCTCGCAAGCCAGCCTGATGAGGCCGTGCCTGAGGAAGCTCCGCGTCGTCCGCCCTGCGAGGCTTGGCCCCTCGCGAGGGTCTTGGGTCTGTGTTGGTGATGATGGGCCGTGCAGGGCCCCCCTTTGAGCCACACCGCAGGCCGCAGGCAGGCAAGTCTGGGGACCCCCGTTCCCAGAACGCCGACAGTGTGGGCCCCCTGGTGTTGATTCTTTCGCCAGTATTTTTAATAAATTCCAAAAATATTCTCCATGAAGTTTCAGGTCATTCCGAGAACTTTTATTTTTGCACAAAAATAACACCATGGCAATTCTGCTGAAAACAGCGTCAGTCCGGGTTAGTTCCATTCAAATCATGCAAGTTAGAGTCCAAAACAAGGTCAAAAGTGTTTGGAAAAGTAGATATGATGGATACGTATCAGGTGATTCCTCCAATTTCACCTTGACATTTTACCTTAGGTGTGATCTATCGAGGGTGATTCCTTTGAGTTCACCTTGATGGTATGGACCCACAACTACTTTAACCGTTCCCCATTAACTGTTACTGCGGGACTGAAGGGACATGTGGTACCGCTATGGTAGAGGTGGACATGAGTTCCCGTCAGTGTCTTGATAAGTTGGGTCGGCCCCAAGGGTACCCATGTGAGTTATTAACACAGCATGACCGGGCAGGCAGAGACCGCCTTAGGAGAGGGATGGGCCTGACCCTTGTCGTAAGACCGCGAGACGGGGCGATAGGAGCACTGATCATCACCTCGAGCTCCCAACACACTAATGGGTTTGGATATATGATCTGAGTAGACCTCTGGCCTTTTCACACTGACCACCACACGGGAATAAGTATGGGCACTCGATGTCGTACGATTCTCCCGAAAACTCTTCGGATGTCAACAGTTGAGTGGTGCGCTCCCGGTTGGACGGTAGCTACCTACGCTTGTATAAGGAGGTGGGTCTACTCCAGACCGCGTACATAACATGCATGAGTGCTTAGGACAATTGGCCCATGACCCCTTCACACTTAGGATTTAGACCGGCGTGTTGGCCTCTCTGTTGAGCCTAGGTAGGTGTGTCGATCAGCCGAGGCCGGGCATAACCTGGAAAAGTGTGTCCGGCAAATGTTAATGAGCGTGATGGGTAAGTTGGTGCACCCCTACTAGGAAGTAATCTATTCGAATAGCCGTGTCCACAATAACAGACGCTCGGAGTTGTATCCCGATCTACTACAACTAGAACCGGATACTTGTTACACTAAACTGGTATGATGGCTCCGGGATCGCTTCCTCATAGGGTAGACGAGGAAGGACCTCTGGGCGTTGCTATTATTTACTTGTTACTATATGATATGTTCCTCTACTCTCATCTATTGCTGCAAGACGCTACAAGATGCTAGTCTTCAATAGGCTAGGCCTTCCCCACTATTCTGGCAATTCTGCAGTATAGTCCATAGATACATCCCCTTTCCTTTGATACAGATGCATACTTATCATAGATCTGATGTAAGTCTTGCGAGTACTTTGGATGAGTACTCACGGTTGCTTTGCTACCTTTTCCCCGTTACCCGATTGCTGCGATGAGATGATGGACCCCAGGAGCCAGTTGATCCCGTCGATGACTAGTGCGACCCCGATGGAGCCTACTACTACGTGGAGACCGACGACTAGGAGTAGTTAGGAGGCCCCAGGCAGGAGGCCTGCGCCTTTTCGATCTAGTTTTCGTTGTTTTGCTCAGCCTTCTTAAGGAAAACTTGTCTAATTATGTCTGTACTCAGATATTGATGCTTTCGCTGTCTTATGTATTCGGGTCCTCGTGGCCCTGGCTTGTAATTTAAAGCTTTATGTTTGGTACTACAAAAAAACCACTTCCGTGATGATACGTGTTTGTCACAGTGGGTCACGTTTTCTGTCATGCATGTACATCCATGACAATTTTATGACAGAATCAAGATAGTCATACCTGTGCTGTCGTAGAAGTGTTCCATGACAATACCAAAATTATCATCACGGAAGTGTCCACTTCCATGATGATAAATCGCACGTCATGGGAGTGTTTTCGCCAAGGGTAACCAACACCTGGAATCCACCATAATGGGTCGCTATTAAGCTATCGAGTTCCGGTTTGGATCCGATAACCTGTTAATAGCCCTGGCCGGTGCGGATTTTCCACGTGTAAAATTCTCATTTGCCGAAGTATCCATGTGTCAGCTTAGTGCTAGGACAGATGTCATCTAGTGAATGGATGGGACGCGCCTATGATACATCGACATGTGGCATGGCCCAATAGTGGCCCATTCAGGTCAAAAGGCCGGCCCATTTGACTTAGTCAAAAGGTAGCAACCCGGCCCACGGAAGGCCTGTTAACGGCCTGTTCGCATATAGCCCATTTACAGCCCGCTAACTCATGGCCCGTTATAGCCTATCCGAATTAGGCCCAGTAACGCCATATGGGCCGTCCAATATAATTCCAGCCCATTGTAACTTCCGGCCCATGTATGGCCCATGACGTCTTCCAACCCATATGAGGCCCTTTGTAAATCATGGCCCATGACGTCTTCCGATCCATATGAGGCCCTTTGTAAATCATGGCCCATAAATGGCCCGTAGTGAAACTGGCCCATAATGAACAATATATCGCTTTATACCCATTAACGGCCCATTATTCCATTGGGACGTTTCAACCCGTGTTATCTTTCGGCCTTCTAAGGGCCCATTTATTATTGGGCTCATTTTTGGCATTCGATTACTTACGGTCCGTTACCGGCCTGTTCTGCTTGTGGGCCAAATTTAGCCCGTGGTTAAAGTCGGCCCGTCTGTGGCCCTTTAATCCACTAGGTCATTTTCATAGTGTCATCAAATATGGCCCATTAACGACCCGTTATGCCTGTCGTTGGAATTAAGCCCGTTGTACACATGGGCTTATTAACGACCCGTTATGGTCGGCCCATAAACAGACGATTCCTGTTATAGCCCATTTACGACCCATATTTTGGTCCGTTAATTGTCCACGAAAGTACGACCCATGTTTGGCCAATGGATCATATGGCCCGTAGAAGTCCCATTGAATCTATGGACCGTAGAAGGCCCATGGATCATACAGACCTTAGGAGGCCCACTACAGCAGGCAGCATGACCATGGTTACAACGGGTCGGTTGCCCATGGTTATTGTGGCCTAGTTCTAAGTAAAAAGGTTAGCGCGGAAAAAGAATTGCAGTGACTACAAGCAAAAAAATAAACAAGACAATAAGGAAATAAATAAACAAGCAACTTACGCTTGGCTATTACAACTATTTCAAATATTACATCCACTGGGCATCAAAGATCGCCACCAGTACAAATATAGTGAACAAAGCAGCATATTACATAAACTGGGCGTCTAAATTGGCCACCAGTGAAAATAAACGTGGTAGAAAAACAAGTCCAGAACTGAAACCACTTCAGAAGAGCTCAAGAAACGATATCCTAGATACCCACCATGCTGGCAAGAAGCTTAGCAAGCTTATTGGTTTTCTCTTGTTTGGCGCTAAAATTGTCTAGCGATTGTTGTCGCACCCAAAAGTATGCATCTGAATTCTGTAGGGACTTCCTCGGTCCTTCGACTTCTTGGCGCAACACAACCGGCTGATGCCTTTCAGCTTGTAGCTGAGACTAAATAAGCTGAAGAGATTCAGGCAGCGAGTTCAAAGAGCTTGTGCCACCGGTAGTGGCCAAGATCATTTTTATCACCTTTCTTGGAGACCAATAGGGTTGTCTCACTATCTGGAACCTTATCTGCATTACTTTCTCTACCATTGCATAATGGGGTGCTCTTCTCCAATATTCCGTTCACATTCTACAAGAGAAACAAGCAGACACATCACAGGTTTAGCATGTAGTATATGAAACTCATTTTGGTAAACCGGTTCAGTAGTAATGTCGGAGTAAATAGCCATGGGTAGCCTAGCCGGCTTCCCCTGGCCCTTTTGAAAAAATTACGAGCCCGTCCGGCTCTCAAGAATCCAAGACATGGGGCCGCCTTCCCCTTGCTGGCTGTCACCCAGGCCGGCTTTCGGAAGGCGGCCCGACTTTAGCCCTCATGAAGAGAGCTACGGGAGGGCCGACTTCGAGAAGACGGCCGCGAGAAGGCCGACTCCAAGAAGCCGGCTCCCACAAAGCGGTCAAGACCGTACCCTCAAAGTTTGCATCCACCTAGCGGCGATGTGAAGGGGCGTGGCTACAGTGAAGCCTGCCACCCCCGAATCCCGGAGCACGCCTGGCACAGTGCGCCGTACGGAGTGGGCATGACCCGTCCGGTGCGGCACTGTTGCCATGTTGACCTAGGTGTCACCCAGGACGGGCCGCCAGTGCGGCCCACAGACGGTGGGCCCCTTCGGGCAGAGAGACACCCGAAGGCGGCCACGCCTCCCCCCAGTCGGCCCAAGACAGAGCTGGCTCCCCGCAGCCGGCTTGCCGCCTCCCTCGAAGGAAACGCCCCATTAAGGAGACAAGACGCGGTGAGGCTACAACGATTGCCCGACGGGCGGCGGCACTGTAGCCGCGCCTACCACGATGAAGCCCACATCACCAAGATGGAGCAACAGTAACCAGCCGCCGACCAGGTCCTGGACAGTGGGGCCTGCCTGTCGACCAAGGGGCCGGCAGCCAGCGGGACCCACCAGTCGGCGGGCCCCAGCAGCCGGCGTAGAAGCCGGCGAGTGCAGTCACAAACGGCTAGGCCCCGCGCCCAGTCGGATTACCATTGTACCCCCGGGGGGTAGGCCTATATAAACCCCCAGGGGCACCCATGCAAAGGGTTCGACCCCCAGCTAGTCTTAGACACCATACAAGGAGAAGAAGCAAGCTAGCCGTGCCCTTCTTTCTCCTCCCACCGAACAGCTCAAGGAGCGTTGTGTAGCTACTTTTCCATCTAGTGATCATGCGGAGACCCCGCAGAGCAGCAGTAGGGGTGTTATCTCCACGGAGAGCCCCGAAGCTGGGTAAGATTCGCCGGCGTGCATGTCTTCGCCTCATCCCGTTTCCAGGCACCAGCAATGTCTTACTGGCTCCCACAATGATAAGCCACCCGTTGGCATATGTCGCACCTACCACCCGACAAGTAAGGTGGACAGGACAAGAACATGAAACAAACATATATCTATGTACTATGGTCACTGTATTATCCATATCATTCTAGTTTATGTTGCCAAATCAAGATAGAGACATAGTTCAAATCATATATTTTTAAGACACATCAACATAGACAGAATATAAGTGTGGGAAACTACACAACACTGGCAACACTTGTAATTTGCATGACATGAGAGCATAACTATTTATACAACTGAGACTGAAATCAACTTAGAGCAAGAAGTTAGTATAGCAATTCAGTTAAAGAAATAGGTTTAAAACATACCAGTTGCGCCATTGGAGTTTCAATTGGATCCTTCAATTTTGAAATTAGTTGGTATGAGTAAATACAGTGATGCAAGGGCAAAAGAGTATGGACCATATCTACGGAATCTGACCTGAGAACAGTTGCTCTTCTTCTTTAAACATGGAGTTTGGGTTCGCAGTGGTGGTCTTCATGCTTTGGGCACTGCAGGTGCTTTACAAACTGCTAGTGTGGGGGGTACTATGTGGTGGACATGGTGATGTGTCAACTAGAAGTGGGCTACTATCCACTAGGGTTTGGGTTAGATGGGGTGTACCTGGTTCCCTCTCCAACGGTCTAAGTGTACAGTCTGGAAAAGTCTCGATTATGTGTGGTGGGGCTAGTTCGTGGGCCAGTACAACCATGGTTCTATCTGCATCGACGGGTAGAACCGTCTTTTGCGAAGAACGAGTTTTTACTCCCTTAGATACTGCCATCTGTCGGATTACGGGTTCCGGCAAACCCTTGAGGTTCGAACTCTAGGGTGCCCACGAGGAGCACTCTCTCCCCGACTCGAACGCTCAACGATTCCACGGCCTAGCTCGACGAACCCAAAGAACAAGAGACACATGAGTTTATACTGGTCCGGGCCACCTTGCGGTGTAATACCCTACTCTAGTTTGTGGGTGGATTGCCTCGAGGGGCTGAGGAAGAACTAGTACAATGGATGGGCAACCTCAGGAGGTACGGTGAGGTGTTCTTGAGCTCGATTAGCTGGTGGTTGAGAGGGTGATTTCAATGATCCGTCCCCTTCTACGGTGGCGGCTAGGTCCTATTTATAGTGGCCTTGGTCCTCTTCCCAAATGTTTAGGCGGGAAGGGATCCCACAATGGCCAAGTATGAAGGGGGACAACTAGTACAAGCTATCCTAACAAAAGTAGTCTTCACCTGCCAAAGGCTCTGGTGGTGACGTTATTGTGGGCTCCATGATGACCTCCGTCCTACCGTCCTGCTGGTCTTGTTGCACAGATATGGAAACCTTTGCCTGATGCCTCAGGACCCCGCGCCTGCGCTTGCCTCCTTAGCACCAAAGAGGAAACTGGTACACTGCGCCCGCTGGCGCCCACCTGGCCTTAGTCGTCATGGCTCACGTCACGCGAGCCTCGCGAGGTGACCCTTGCATAGATATCTCCGCTCCTCGGGAGCCAACCTAGTGAGGCTAACCCCAGGGAGGTCTTGGTGTCGTCCACCTCGCAAGGGTCTTGAGTTGTTGTTGCTGAAGATGGGTCATACCGGGCCGTTGATGGAGCCACGGCACGGGCCGTAGGCAGGCAAGTCCGGGTACCCCCATTCCCAGGACGCCGAGAGTAGCCCCTGGGCCCAAGGCCCTCGAGCTTGGCTTCGAGGTGAAGCCAAAGGGCAAGTGCGGAGCGCCGCGGGCCCCAACTTCCTACGACCTTGGTAGATGCGTGGAGATTGATGGGATGTGGGCGCCTCCGCTTCCCCATGTTGCCTCGATAATTGTCTGACTTGACGAGGCGTCGCTGCATGCAGGAGAAAATCATCATTACGAGCGATCATGGAGGCCGGTGGTTGGCCTCCTTCTGGCTATAAATGAGGGGAGGGGCATAGCCCCCTCGCACATCTTTGCTTCCTCGCTGATTGCTCCTTCTTCTTCCTCTTCGCCTCGACGCCTTGCTGCAGTCCCATGGCGCCCACGAAGAGGTTTTCGGCCATGGAGATGCGGAAGGCTCGCCGGGAGGGGCCTGGCTCACCACCGCCAAAGAGGGGTGGGGCCATCCCCATAAGCATGCCATGACCCCGGCGGTGGATCCCCGGGGGTGTGGTCGCACTCCTTCGGGGCCTGGCGCCATCCTTGGCGGCCAAAGCGGTGTCTCCTCCCATGGCGAGGGCCTCTCTAGGTGGAGCAGCCCTTGCGTCGAGGGGAGGCATGCCATGGTCGCTCGACCTCTTCGGCGGTGGTGCTCCCGGAGTTCCCGGAGTTCGTCGTGTGGTGCTCCCAGAGTTCGTCATGTGGTCGGAGAGTCCGGTTGGCACCTGACTCCGGCATCCGCGCTCCTTTGTCGACGAGTTACCGGCCCAGGGTCTTGACGGCCTCTGGCTGCAGGCCGACGGTTGCTGCAGCAAGGCCTCGTGGATCACAGTGGAGGTCTCCGTCGTGGGCAACATGGCCCTGGCCCGCGGCCGGCAGGTGTTTGCCCGCGCGCGTGGCCTGAGCGGGCAGTGTACCCTCCACTTCAAGTATGATGGCGCCGCGACCCTCTTCGTGAGGGTGTTTGGGGAAGATGGTCACCACACAGGTGCTGCCCCGAAGACAGCGGCGGCAACGGTGAGATCGGTCTGGGCGACGGCATCTGACGAGGCTGAGGGCGAGCTTGCCCTTGGCGATGGTCGTGGTTCGCCCAGCGGCGGCAGCTTCTTCACCAACGAGAGCACCAGCAGCAGCGGCTATGATTAGTCGCCGGGCCCGCTTCGAGGACAGCGTCGGGTTGTCCCACCGCCGCGCGGTGGTGAAGCGCGAGAGCGACTCAGATTGAGCTGCGTCCGGAGGCCCTCGGAGCCGCGCCTCATCAGCTGCCATGGTCATGCGGGCCGCTATTGTTTGACCTTTCCTTTCTTCCTGTATTTTGAAAAGGGTAGATGGCCCTGCTGGAGCGTGTAATGAACTGTGATCTCTATGCTGTTATGTTATGCTTATTGCTCCGACGTTTTTCGTTTTCCACGTAGATGCGAAAAGAAGGGGTGACTTAGCTTGATACGCTCGGGGTAGTTTCCTGTCTCGGGAGGGTGCGCCTCCTGGCATCTAGTGAGGCCTCCTTGTTGCCGACTCGGGAGCCACTGACCTCTGGAGGTGTCATAAAGCTGCAGAGTTTGTTATGTCATCTTTCGGGTGCCTTGCTCCTCCTTACGTGAGCACTCAGGCATGAGCTAATTGTTACGGCATATCTCTCTCAAGGTAGTTTTGGTGATTGATGACAACATGTTTGCGGACTAATCATGTGCTTTGAATAGTTCATAGATTCACCCCTGGCATGAGACATTTTCTTCCCTTCGGAGTGTCTTTCAAGACGGTGTAGCTCTTTCGTTTCTTTCTCGGTGGACTAGTTGCATAGAGGGCACCGTACTATCAAGAGGGGGTCTGCTGGGGTATTGCATGGGTGGAATCAACACGTACACATCAGCTTCTCACCCTCCGAGCTTTTCTATTCCATTGAAGAGTTCTCTCCACTTTTCTTTGTCCTGTCTGGGTCCCAGCGGTAATACCGCGCAACTCAGCCGTAGTACCGCTGAGGAGCCACAAGCGGCAGTACCGCTCCACAGCGGTAGTACCGCCCATGACTCCACAGCAGTAGTACCGTTGGGGTGCCTGGCACCACCGCCTCGTCCTTAGCCTCTTTGGAGAGATCCTCTCTCTCTCTCTTCTATGTCCCAGCGGTAGTACCGCTCTACCAGCGGTAGTACGATCGAAGGGTCACAAGCGGTAGTACCGCCCGTGACCCCGCTGCCGTAGCACCGCTGGGCTGTCTGGCTCCTACCGCCTCGACTCGAGGGGTCTTTTTATCATGTTGGGTTTTGCAACACTAGTTGCGGTTGTAGAGGCAGTAGTACCGTTTCTGGAGCGGTAGTACCGCCCCTACCACCGCGGTAGTACCGCGTTGGGTCCTATTCCCTACTAGTCTCCTCTGCGCGGCAGTGCCGCTGGCTGGTGCGGCAGTACCACTGACCTAGCGGTAGTACCGCCCCCTCTTAGCGGTAGTACCGCCCTATGCGGGGCTGGTTGGTGAGGGGCAACGGTTGGATTGTTTCCCCCACTATAAAAAGGGGTCCCCTTCTTCCCTTTGACCTATCTCTTCCCCCTCAAGCTCCATTTATTGCTCAAGCTCCATTAAATGCTCCAAGCTCCATTTTCGCCCGATCTATCTCTCTAGCAAATCAAACTTTTTGATTTGCTCGGGAGTGGTTGAGAAGGCCCCGATCTACACTTCCACCAATGGATTTTCGATTCCCCCACTCATCCCTTGCGGATCTTGTTACTCTTGGGTGTTTGAGCACCCTAGATGGTTGAGGTCACCACGGAGCCATAGTCCAATGTGGTGAAGCTTCATGGTTTTGTTGGGAGCCTCCGATTAAGTTGTGGAGATTGCCCCAACCTTGTTTGTAAAGGTTCAGTTGCCGCCTTCAAGGGCACAAATAGTGGAATCACGGCATCTCGCATTATGTGAGGGCGTGAGGAGAATACGGTGGCTCTAGTGGCTTCTTGGGGAGCATTGTGCTTCCACACCGCTCTAACGGAGATGTACTTCCCCTCAAAAGGAAGGAACTTCGGTAACACATCCTCGTCTTCACCGGATCCACTCTTGGTTATCTCTTACCTTTACTTGTGCAAGCTCTTTAGTGTTTCTTATCTTGCTTGCTTGTATGCTTGGTGTTATTGCATCATATAGGTTGCTCACCTAGTTGCACATCTAGACAACCTACTTTGATGCAAAGTTTAATTTGGTAAAGAAAAGTAAAAATTGGTAGTTGCCTATTCACCCCCCCTCTAGTCAACCATATCGATCCTTTCACTAATCATGGCTTAGCGCACCGCGTCGCTGTACCCGTAGGGCACAGACTTAGGAGGGTGCGCCAATCACGAGCTCAATCGAGGGTGCCTTGAGGAGATCAAGGGAGTCGAAGCTCTGGGGTGACAGGGCTTTGGCGAGATGTGTACGTGGTTTAGGCTAGCCCAGCGCATGCACACACCTGCCCAGCCCCCACGCTGGGTGCACGAGGGAGAGCATCGGGCAACTGCCGTCCTCCCTGATGCAAAACAAAGAAGCAGGCGAAGAAGTAGAGGAAAAGGGGGCTCAACCAAGCAACCGAGAAATGCCAGAACTCCAAATTTCACAAAATGATTGCAACCAGCTATAGAAAGGAAATGAATAGTTGCGTCCGGCACCTAGTCCAGTCTTCTCACCAGTGCGGAGCTAAGTGCTGCCACTAGGATGTGGGAGGGAACCCTCGAGGCCCGAGGGTGGCACTCCGCAGACTCCGGGGCATGTACAGCCCCACTCATTATTATGTGAGAGTGTCACGAGCGGAGACCTTCACAGGCGCGAGCCTTGTTTCATATCGCCAGACGAGGGCCCCGCCCTGCGCCGCCCCCGACCACTGTTGGGGCGTCCGGAAACCAGGACGACACCAAGGGGCATGGAGGACGTTGGCAGTGCCCTCAGCGACTACGGGCCCCCTACCGGGGGGAAGGGCTCACCGGCGCCTCCCCCGGTAGAGGACCTACCCCCGTGCGGCGCGAGGGAGGCCCTGGCTCTGGGCCCCCGGTGCACCTCTCCTGCCAGGGGTGGGGCCACCGCCCTGGGGTCTCAGACTACTACAGCGGTCTGGTTCACCTGCAGCCCATGGTCAGCGTAAGCATGCTCCCTTGGCAATGGTTGTACCCTACTATCATCGTCGCTGAAGGGGGCGGTGAAGCCTCCGGGTAGCTCGTGGTAGGCCCTTGTCTCGAGCGCTCTGCCTTCCCATCTTGGCTCACGGAACGAGTTGGGGCCCTCTCCTGGCATGTGCTCTAGGTTCACCATGCGGGGCAAGCAGGTGTCCTCGATTGCCCCGCTGGAGCCGTCGCCTGGGTGCCCCACGCCTTGAGCCGCCAGCCGCGGCATCTAGCCCTGGTGGCCGCTGGGTGGCATCCCAGTGCGCCCTACTGGTGGACCGCCAGCGCCTGCCCATCCTGCTGAATGCGCTGTCACGGAAGGATGGGCTGCGCCGGGGGCTATGCTGGTGTTGTCGGCCCCCCTAGTGTTCCAGGAGGTGCGCGAGTGATACATCTCCATCGTATCTATAATTTTTGATTGTTCCATGCCAATATTCTACAACTTTCATATACATTTGGCAACTTTTTATACCATTTTTGGGACTAACATATTGATCCAGTGCCCAGTGCCAGTTCCTGTTTGTTGCATGTTCTTTCTTTCACAGAAAATCCATATCAAATGGAGTCCAAATGGGATAAAACTGACGGAGATTTTTTTGGAATATATGTGATTTTTGGGAAGAAGAATCAACAAGAGACAGTGCCCGAGGGGGCCACGAGGCAGGGGGTGTGACATGGGCCCTCGTGGCCACCCTATAAGGCGGTTGGTGCCCTTCTCCGCAAGAAAGCTAATATCCGGATAAAAATCGTGTCCAAATTTCAGCCCAATCGGAGTTACGGATCTTCGGGAATATAAGAAATGGTGAAAGGGCAGAATCTGGAACGCAGAAACAGAGAGAGACAGAGAGACAGATCAAATCTTGGAGGGGCTCTCACCCCTCCGACACCATGGAGGCCATCGACCAGAGGGGAAACCCTTCTCCCATCTAGGGAGAAGGTCAAGCAAGAAGAAGAAGGGGGCTCTCTCCCCCTCTCTCCCGGTGGCACCGGAACGCCGCCGGGGCCATCATCGTGTCACCGCAATCTACACCAACACCTCCGTCATCTTCACCAACATTGTCATCACCTTCCCCCATCTATCTACAGTGGTCCACTCTCCCGCAACCCGTTGTACCCTCTACTTGAACATCGTGCTTTATGCTTCATATTATTATCCAATGATGTGTTGCCATCCTATGATGTCTGAGTAGATTTTCATTGTCCTATCGGTGATTGGTGAATTTCTATGATTGGTTTAATTTGCTTATGGTTATGTTGTTGTCCTTTGGAGCCCATCATATGAGCGCGCACATGGATCACACCATAGGGTTAGTTGCATGTTGATAGGACTATGTATTGGGGGGCAAGAGTGACAGAAGCTTCAACCTAGCATAGAAATGGATGCACACGGGATTGAAGGGGGGGCAATATATCTTAAAGCTATGGTTGGGTTTTACCTTCATGAACTTTAGTACTTGCGGATGCTTGCTAATAGTTCCAATCGTAAGTGCATAGAATTCCAAGTCAGGGATGACATGCTAGCAGTGGCCTCTCCCACATAAAACATGCTATCGGTCTAGTAATGTAGTCAATTGCTTAGGGACAATTTCGCAACTCCTACCACCACTTTTCCACACTCGCTATACTAACTTTATTGCTTCTTTACCTAAAACAGCCCATAGTTTTTATTTACGTGCTCTTTATATTCTTGCAAACCTATCCCGTTACACCTACAAAGTACTTCTAGTTTCATACTTGCTCTAGGTAAAGTGAACATCAAGCGTGCGTAGAGTTGTATCGGTGGTCGATAGAACTTGAGGGAATATTTGTTCTACCTTTAGCTCCTCGTTGGGTTCGACACTCTTACTTATCGAAAGAGGCTACAATTGAACCCCTATACTTGTGGGTTATCAGGACCTTTTTCCGGCGCCGTTGCTGGGGAGTCATAGCGTGGGGTGAATATTCTCGTGTGTGCTTGTTTGCTTTATCACTAAGTAATTTTTATTTGCTGTTCTAAGTTGTTCTCTATCTTTAATTATGGATACGGAACACGAAATACCAAAAAAATTAGGTTTACTTGCCAGTCATGGAGATGGGGAACCTCCTAAAACCCTCGATGCTCATTATGTGAAAGATATTATGTACTACTTTGATAATCCTGAGAAAACCCCATTCAACTTTGTAATGGGAGATATGTTGGATCAACGTGAATACGTTAGGGATTATCGCTTGACTCAAAAAGGGAAACTATTATGGGATCAAATTTATATGTTGTATTGGTGTGCTAGGCAACTATGCTTGAGATATGATTATACTTGTTGCTCTAGGATGAAGGCTCCACACCTTCCCTTTTCATGTGAATTTAATGATAATGAAACCTTAGCTTCTTATGTTAATGGTATACATGATTACTATGATGTGGAATGAATAGAAGAATTTGTTGCTTTTATGGGTTCTTATGAAATTAAATCTTTGTTTAAAGAGTTTCAAGATTTTGATGATTTAGTTTATAGACCTGAAAATTTTGCTATACTTAAATATTGCTATGAGAATTATGAATTCAATCCCGATATTGATGATTTTATTGAGAGAGTCTCCACTGCCCAAGAAGAGATTGATATTTTGCATGAGTCTATGGAAGAAGAAAGTAATGACATTGTGAGCTCATTGGATGAAAAAGATGAGGAGGAGAGCGAAGAACAAAAGGAGGAAGAGCAGATTGATCACCCGTTCCTACCTTCTAATGAGAGTAACTGTTCAACTCATACATTGTTTAAATTCCCTTCGTGCTTACCAAAGGATTAATGCTATGATGATTGTTATGATCCCGTTGGTTCTTTTGAAATATCCCTTTTTGATGATGCTTGCTATGCTTGTAGCCAAGATGCCAACATGAATTATGCTTATGGAGATGAACTCACTATAGTTCCTTATGTTAAACATGAAATTGTTGCTATTGCACCCACGCATGATAGTCCTATTATCTTTTTGAATTCTCCCAACTACACTATATCAGAGAAGTTTGCCCTTATTAAGGATTATATTGATGGGTTGTGTTTTACTACTACACATGATGATTTTGATAGATATAATATGCATGTGCTTGCTGCTCCTACTTGCAATTATTATGAGAGAGGAACTATATCTCCACCTCTCTATGTTTCCCACACGATAAAATTGCAAGAAACTGCTTATGCTATGTATTGGCCTTTACTTTATGTGCATGAATTGTTCTTTTATGACATGCTGATGCATAGGAAGAGAGTTAGACTTCATCATTACATGATACATGTTACTTTGTGCTCACTACTAAATCACAAATCATTGTTAATTAAAATTGGCTTTGATATACCTTGGGATCCGGGTGGATCCATTACTTGAGCACTATATGCCTAGCTTAATGGCTTTAAAGAAAGCGCTGCCAGGGAGACAACCCAGAAGTTCTACAGAGTCATTTATTTCTGTTGTGTGCTTTTATAAAGTTTAAAAATAAAATAATTTGCCGAGGTTTGCCTTTAGGATGTTTTAGATTGCTTGTTGGTTTGTGTGGTGCAGAACAGAAACTTTGGCTGTAGTGCGTGATTTTACATTTTCTATCGGAACGTCAAACGGTTCTGAAACTTTTTGCACTGTATTTATATACAAATTTTTTATTTTTCCTAATTATTTCAGAATGTTTGGAGTACCAGAGGTATGGTGAATGTTCAGATTACTACAGACTGTCCTGTTTAAGACAGATTCTGTTTTTGATGCATAGTTTGCTTGTTTTGATGAAACTATTGATTTCTATCAGTGGATTAAGCCATGAAAAAGTTATATTATAGTAGATACAATGCAAAAACAAAATATGAATTGGTTTGCAACAGTACTTAGAGTAGTGATTTTCTTTATTATACTAATGGATCTTACCGAACTTTTTGTTAAGTTTTGTGTGGATGAAGTGTTCAAAGATCGAGGAAGTCTCGATATGAGGATAAGGAGGAGAGGCAAGAGCTCAACCTTGGGGATGCCCCGGAAGGCATCCCATCTTTCTTCAACAAGTATCGGTATGTTTCCGGATTCATTTCGTTCATGCGATATGTGCAAATCTTGGAGCATCTTTTTCATTTAGTTTTCACTTTTCTTTTATGCACCATGCGGGTATGAGATAGTCCTTGGTTGATTTATAGAATGCTCTTTGCACTTCACTTATATCTTTTGAGTATGGCTTTATAGAATGCTTCATGTGCTTCACTTATATCATTTGAAGTTTGGATTGTCTGTTTCTCTTCACATAGAAAACCGCCATTTCTAGAATGCTCTTTTGCTTCACTTATATTTGTTAGAGCGTGGTCATATCTTTTGTAGAAAGAATGAAACTCTCTTGCTTCACTTATATCTATTTAGAGAGATGACAGGAATTGGTCATTCACATGGTTAGTCATAAAATCCTACATAAAACTTGTAGATCACTAAATATGATATGTTTGATTCGCTGCAATAGTTTTGCGGTATAAAGATGGTGATATTAGAGTCATGCTAGTGGGTAGTTGTGGATTGTAGAAATACTTGTGTTGAAGTTTGTGATTCCCGTAGCATGCACATATGGTGAACCGTTATGTAATGAAGTTGGAGCATGAGGTATTTATTGATTGTCTTCCTTATGAGTGGCGGTCGGGGATGAGCGATGGTCTTTTCCTACCAATCTATCCCCCTAGGAGCATGCGTGTAGTACTTTGTTTCGATGACTAATAGATTTTTGCAATAAGTATGTGAGTTCTTTATGACTAATGTTGAGTCCATGGATTATACACACTCTCACCCTTCCATCATTGCTAGCCTCTTCGGTACCATGCATTGCCCTTTCTCACCTCGAGAGTTGGTGCAAACTTCACTGGTGCATCCAAACCCCGTGATACGATATGCTCTATCACACATAAGCCTCCTTATATCTTCCTCAAAACAGCTACCATACCTACCTATTATGGCATTTCCATAGCCATTCCGAGATATATTGCCATGCAACTTCCATCATCATCATATACATGACTTGAGCATTCATTGTCATATTACTTTGCATGATCATAAGATAGCTAGCATGATATTTTCATGGCTTGTCCGTTTTTTGATGTCATTGCTATGCTAGATCATTACACATCCCGGTACACCGCCGGAGGCATTCATATAGAGTCATATCTTTGTTCTAGTATCGAGTTGTAATATTGAGTTGTAAGTAAATAAAAGTGTGATGATCATCATTATTAGAACATTGTCCCATGTGAGGTCATCAAAATAAAAGTGGCAAAAGAAGCCCCGCAAAAAAGAGAGAGGCCAAAGAAGCCTACAAAAAGAAAAAAGAAAAAAAGAGAAAAAAATAAAAAATGAGAGAAAAGATAGAAGGGACAATGTTACTATCCTTTTACCACACTTGTGCTTCAGAGTAGCACCATGTTCTTCATACAGAGAGTCTCTTGAGTTATCACTTTCATATACTAGTGGGAATTTTCATTATAGAACTTGGCTTGTATATTCCAACGATGGGCTTCCTCAAATGCCCTAGGTCTTCATGAGCAAGCAAGTTGGATCCACACCCACTTAGTTTCAGTTTGAGCTTTCATACAATTATAGCTCTAGTGCATCCGTTGCATGGCAATCCCTACTCCTCGCATTGACATCAATTGTTGGGCATCTCCATAGCCCGTTGATTAGCCATGTCGATGTGAGACTTTCTCCCTTTTTTGTCTTCTCCACACAACCTCCATCATCATATTCTATTTCACCTATAGTGATATATCCATGGCTCACGCTCATGTATTGCGTAAAAGTTGAAAAGGTTTGAGAATGTCAAAAGTATGAAACAATTGCTTGGCTTGTCATCGGGGTTGTGCGTGATTTGAATGATTTGTGTGGTGAAGATGGAGCATGCCAGACCATATGATTTTGTAGGGATAACTTTCTTTGGCCATGTTATTTTGAAAAGACATGATTGCTTTATTAGTATGCTTGAAGTATTATTGTCTTAATGTCAAATGATTGACTATTGCTTTGAATCACTAGTGTCTTAATATTCATGCCATGATTAGATTGCATGATCAAGATTATGCTAGGTAGCATTCCACAATAAAAATTATCTTTTTTATCATTTACCTACTCGAGGACGAGCAGGAATTAAGCTTGGGGATGCTGATACGTCTCGTATCTATAATTTTTTATTGTTCCATGCCAATATTCTACAACTTTCATATACTTTTGGCAACTTTTTATACTATTTTTGGGACTAACATATTGATTGAGTGCCCAGTGCCAGTTCCTGTTTGTTGCTTGTTCTTTGTTTCATAGAAAATCCATATCAAACGGAGTCCAAACGGGATAAAAACTGACAGAGAATTTTTTTGGAATATATGTGATTTTTCGGAAGAAGAATCAACGCGAGACGATTCCCGAGGGGGCACAAGGTAGGGGGGCGCGCCCCAGGGGGGGCCTCGTGGCCACCTAGTAAGGCAGTTGGTGCCCTTCTTTCGCTGCAAGAAAGCTAATATCCGGATAAAAATCGTGTCCAAATTTCATCCCAATCGGAGTTACGGATCTCTGGGAATATAAGAAACGGTGAAAGGGCAGAATCTGGAACGTAGAAACAGAGAGAGACAGATCCAATCTCGGAGGGGCTCTCGCCCCTCCGCCGCCATGGATGCCATGGACCACAGGGGAAACCCTTCTCCCATCTAGGGAGAAGGTCAAGGAATAAGAAGAATAAGGGGGGCTCTCTCCCCCTCTCTCCCGGTGGCACCGGAACGCCGTCGGGGCCATCATCGTGTCACCGCAATCAACACCAACACCTCCATCATCTTCACCAACATCTTCATCACCTTCCCCCATCTATCTACAGCGTTCCACTCTCCCGCAACCCGTTGTACCCTCTACTAGAACATGGTGCTTTATGCTTCATATTATTATCCAATGATGTGTTGCCATCCTATGATGTCTGAGTAGATTTTCATTGTCCTATCGGTGATTGGTGAATTGCTATGATTGGTTTAATTTGCTTGTGGTTATGTTATTGTCCTTCTGTGCCCATCATATGAGCGTGCGTGTGGATCACACCATAGGGTTAGTTGTATGTTGATAGGACTATGTATTGGAGGGCAAGAGTGATAGAAGCTTCAACCTAGCATAGAAATTGATGCATACGGGATTGAAGGGGGGCCAATATATCTTAAAGCTATGGTTGGGTTTTACCTTAATGAACGTTAGTACTTGCGTATGCTTGCTAATAGTTCCAATCATAAGTGCATAGAATTCCAAGTCAGGGATGACATGCTAGCAATGGCCTCTCCCACATAAAACTTGCTATCGGTCTAGTAACGTAGTCAATTGCTTAGGGACAATTTCACAACTCCTACAACCACTTTTCCACACTCGCTATACTAACTTTACTGCTTCTTTACCTAAAACAGCCCCTAGTTTTTATTTATGTTCTCTTTATATTCTTGCAAACCTATCCCGTTACACCTACAAAGTACTTCTAGTTTCATACTTGCTCTAGGTAAAGCAAACGTCAAGCGTGAGTAGAGTTGTATCGGTGGTCGATAAAACTTGAGGGAATATTTGTTCTACCTTTAGCTCCTCGTTGGGTTCAACACTCTTACTTATCGAAAGAGGCTACAATTGATCCCCTATACTTGTGGGTTATCAGCGAGCTCGCCGGGGCCTCGCACACGCCTCTCCGACGACCTGAGGCATGGGCAAGGAACAGAAAGGCGGCGTACCTCTACACGCAGCGTCCAGTAGTTCGGCGACGTGCTCCAGCAGCGCATCGCGGCCACTCTCCACCAGCCTGCATCGTAGCAGCTCCCGCGACACGATCAACGTGGCTCGCATGTTCGCCTGCTCCCGTCGGATGTGCGGCGCCGCAACGTATCCTGAAGACTGCATGGTGGTGCACGTGCACCGTGGCGCGAGGGCGGAGGGCGCCGGTCTGCGTCGCTCGCGCCCGGGGGCATTAGGCAGCATGCGGGCCACCTGGAGCTCGGAGTTGAGGTCTTCTTGAGCGGACGGTCCTGCCCGGGCAGGCGAGGCAAACCAGTGGTCGGCACGAGTCCTCAGATTGTCAGCCATGAAAGCGGTGGAGCAGTGGGGTGTCGATCGATGGAAGAGAGGATTCAGCGCACTCCTACCTGGTGCGCCAAATGTCAGATTACGGGTTCCAGCAAACCCTTGAGGTTCGAACTCTGGGGTGTGCATGAAAAACACTCTCTCCCCGACTCACGTGCTCAACGATTCCATGGACTAGCTCGACAAACCCAAAGAACAATAGACGCGAGGTTTATACTGGTTCGGGCCACCTTGCGGTGTAATAACCTACTCTAGTTTGTGGGTGGATTGCCTCGAGGGGCTGAGGATGAACTAGTACAGTGGATGGGCAGCCTCAGGAGGTGATGTGTTCTTGAGATCGATGAGCTGGTGGTTGAGAGGGTGATCTCAATGATTTGTCCCCTTCTACGGTGGTGACTAGGTCCTATTTATAGTGGCCTTGGTCCTCTTCCCAAATTTTTAGGTGGGAAGGGATCCCACAATGGCCAAGTTTGAAGGGGGACAACTAGTACAAGGTACCCTGACAAAAGTAGTCTTCGCCTGCCAAAGGCTCTGGTGGTGATGTTGCTGTGGGCTCTGCGATGAACTCCATCATGTCGTCCCGCTGGTCTTGGTCTTGTTGCACAAATATGGAAACCTTTTCCTCGGGACCCCAAAGAGGAAATAGGTACAATGCGCCCGCTGGCGCCCGCCTGGCCTTGGTCGTCATGGCTCACGTCACGCGAACCTCGCGAGGTGCCCCTTTCATAGATATCTCCGCTCCTCGGGAGCCAGCCTAGTGAGGCTGCCCCCAGGGAGGTCTTGGTGTCGTCCGACTAGCGAGGCTTGGCCCCTTGCGAGGGTCTTGAGTTGTTGCCGCTGAAGATGGGCCATACCGGGCCGTTGATGGAGCCACGCCACGGGCCGCAGGCAGGAAAGTCTGGGTACCCCCGTTCCCAAGACGCCGACACCATCACCCCCTCGAATTGAAATGGCTGATAAACAAGAAAAGAAATTGAATGTACATACATTGTATGATAGAAAGATGTGGTAATTCACATATATGTTGTCTAAACAAACAGGGCAGCATGACACAATTTCACATATATGATGGCTAACTAAATAGATAGCATGACATAGTTTCAGATATATGATGGATAACTTAACAGGTTATAATGGCATAATTCAACATATGATGAGTATCTAAACAAGATGACATGACAAAACTATATGATATCTTTCTAAAATAGTTTGGGATGGAATAATTCACATACATGTTGTCTAAGTATACAGGATGGCATGATATAATTCACATAATTGATTCATATACTAAGCAGCTGGCACTCGCATCTGTGATCTCTAAACTAAGCAGATGGCATTGAATATTGTGTATATGATGTCTAAACTAAGCAATGCAAGACACCATATGCATGATATGAGAAATATAAACATTGCAAGTTAGAGCATACACCTCAGGTGGGATATAGGACTGGTCATCTATCTCTGAATCCTCCTCTAAGGAGCTACTTGGAACCATCGAGATATATGCTTCTACAGGTATCATTGCCTGCTCTGAAGACCTTGTTTTCATTCATGATTTTTTTCATAAATGGCTCAAATGGCTGATACACATGAAGAGTAGTTCAATATACACAGATTGTCGACAAATGGAATACATAATGAAAAAAAGGATGGCATGAGATAATTCACATATATGATGCCTAACTACACAGGATGGTGGTGCATAATTCATATATATGATAACTG
Organism: Triticum urartu; assembly: GCF_003073215.2. Classification (NCBI taxonomy): domain Eukaryota; kingdom Viridiplantae; phylum Streptophyta; class Magnoliopsida; order Poales; family Poaceae; genus Triticum; species Triticum urartu. The sequence goes on along the minus strand of NC_053022.1, from coordinate 440,008,543 downwards.
GCTAAAAACATGCATTGCATAATTCACATATCTGGTATAGAAAGCAGACAGGAGGCATTCACACAAAGCATGTCTAATCTAAGAAGATGGCATGGCAATGTAGGACACCATATGCATGATATGAGCAATATAACCCTGCCAAGTTAGAGCATACACCTCGGGGGGGGGGATACGACTGGTCATCTGTCTCTGAATCCTCCTCTGAGGAGCTATCTATAACAAGCAACAAATTTGCATCAACGGGTAGCACTGACTGCTCAAAAGACCTTGTTTTCACTCCAGATTTTCCCATGACGAACTCAAATGGCTGATGCACAGGAAGAGTAGATGAATGTATTAACATTTTTGACAAATGGAATACATTATGAAAAAAATAGTATGGCACGATACAATTCACATATACGATGACTGGCTAAACATGATGGCATTGCATGATTCACGTATATGATGCATGTCTAAAGAAATGGCATTGCATAATTCACATATACTCCCTCCATTCCTAAATATTTGTCTTGTTAGAGATTTCAAATGGACTACCACATACGGATTTATATAGGACATATTTTAGAGTGTAGATTCACTCATTTTGCTCCGTATGCAGTCACTTGTTGAAATCTCTAAAAATACAAATATTCAGGAACGGTGGGAGTATGATATAGAAACCAAACATGTGGCATTCACACAAAGCAAATCTAAACTAAGCTGATAACATATAAGATGTATAAAGTAAGCAATGCGAGGCGCCATATGCATGATATGACCAACATCAGCAAGCCAGGTTAGAGAAAACATTCAGGGGGTAAATAGGAGTGGTTGGCTCCCTTCGAACCCCCCTCTAAAAAGTTATCTTCCTCTGGAATACAATCTGGAATGGGGGGAGGGGCCCCCACTTCGCCCACCATGGAGCGGCGTGTACATGACATTATATTCCCACGCAACGGTCTTCTCTTTTTCTCTACATGTTCAGTACGATTGTGTAAAATAACTGACATGTATAATAAAAAAGATAGTTAGATTATGTAAGGCCTAAGGGGTGCATGAAAAAATCAAGACTGATGGTAGCAAATGAGTGGATAGATCAAAAACTAATGATAGCAGGCAGATGATAGCTTCAGTTTAAAAAGATAGACGATGGATCATCTATTGTTTGTTGCCCACTCAACATGAACCACATAGGAGGCCCCAGATGAACCAGATAGTAGACAAATACTATTCATTGCTACCTCGATATGTGCCCCACAGGCATTTTAAAACTCAAGTTTGAACATTAGTTTGGACCTGACTCAAAGTCTAAGAGGTGAACATGACGATAAAGTAGCTTGTAATAATAACCAACATATAACGTAAGTAGACACGAAAGAGTGCGACCTCTCTTACGGAACTGTGTAGTCCTCAGGTTCATCTGCTCAGTTGATGATGGTAATGCAGTTGGCGTGGCTGTCGGCAACGGGGAAGATGATCTGAGGTGGCGAAAGAAGGTCTGCAGGGGGTATATCTGCTGCAGTGAATGCTTCCATCGATGGTGCACCTCACGTGGGGTGGATGATGGCTCGCCAGGAGCGGGACAAAGCACACAGAGTTTTCTTTGACACCTATCTGAAAATGAAGTAAATCTGTAAGGGCTCCTTAGAATTGGAGGATTCTAAAAATGCAGGGACAAGAAAAACACAAGAATAAGATAGGAATGGACGTGCAAAACAGAGCATTTGCAAACATATGATTTCTGTCAACCTGGGTGTTTGGTTCACACGAATTGGAAGAACACGGGAATGGAGAAACATGGTCAAATTAAAGTCAAACCACATGAAAATGTAAAATAAGAATCTTATTATGCCAGTAATGCAATTAGTCATGTTGTTCACGCATATTAATTTGAAAAGGACATCCAAGTGGATATTAAAATTCCTACGTTTTTTCTTTGAAAGAGACACCAAAGGAAAAAATCCTCCAATTTTGTTTTGCTCCATTCCTTCTAACCAAATGCACGAATAGTAGTACCATAGTAAAGTTTCCAATTCCTATGTTTTCCTTCACTTTTTCTTTCAACCAATGGCGGTTCTAGTAGGCAGTCTTCAACAGGTTGAAGCCTGCCCTCGAAATATTTTGTGAGCTTAGATTTGGTCCACATTAATATCACATAATGGCCATCTTGCTAAACCGATTCAAATTGTGGTTCAAAAGAGCATTTAGTTTTCTCCTTGTTAACTTTCTGACCATGATTCATTTATTTCTAGATTTGCAACTCCTTTGAACCAAAGGATCCCTGAGGGATCGACATGAATGTAGAGTAACAAAGTGATGCGACGAGTGTACAACCTCTTTGGCATAGCCTTCACTACAAAAAAAGACACATCCATGACATTTTGGCCCGAACGAAAAAAATCTGTCATACTTATGACACTTCTATGACGATAATTGTGAAAAAACCCGGTATCATCATAGATGTGGTGGGCTCCTACTTCTATGACAAAAAATCATGACAGAAAATGGGCTTTTCGTCCTGGGCGGGCCGGAGACGCAGCTGCATGATATTCTTTGGGTCGTCCATGATAGAAAAAACCGTGGTAGAAGCGAGGGCGAGGAAAATATCGGGGAGTTCCCGGTTACGGTGGGTGGTCGGGGGCCGAGCGATGCACATTTCTCTCGTACACGTATGTGCGTGGGTGTGAGTCGTTGGGATCTAACTAAACCCAAGCGAGGCGTTCGCCTACTAAACCTGAGCGATTACACTGTAGGCTACGCGTTACTGATCCCGAGCGATTGGTCGATGGCTGTTAACTGAATTCGATCGAGCGATTCCTTCGCCACACTTCTGCTAACTGAAGTCGATTGATGCTGCCTCTGGATGAACAGTGAGCATTGTTGGGGGAGTTTGGATGAACAGTTCCCGGTGGGGGGTTGGATGAACAGGACCCCGTGGTAGTAGAGGCTGTTGCTGCTGGATGAACAGGACCCCGATTGATCGAGCCGGTTGGGGGGTGGATGAATAGGACCTCGTGGAGGGCTGGACATATAGGACCCTATGGAGGGCTGGTTGAACAATAGCTGGTGGAGGGCTGGATGAATAGTAGCCTGTGGAGGGGTGGTTGAACAGGACCCCGTGGAGAGGACTGGTTGAAAAGTAGCCGATGGAGGAGTGGTGGAGGCTGGATGAACAATTGCAGGTGGAGGCTAAAGGAGGTCGACGGTGGATGAACAGCAGCCCGTGGAGGTAGTCGACGGTGGTGACAAACAGTATCCTGTGGAGTCCTGTTTTGCGGTACACCACAGCCCTCCAGATGAACAGGACCCCCGTTTCGACCGTGGCGCTCCAACGAAAGTCGGTTTCCTCCGTTTTGTGGTATGCCACACCCCTCCCAATCAACAGGACCCTGTTTCTACCGTAGGAGGTCCAAGAGAAATTCGTTTCCTCCGTTTTACAGTATGCCAGACCCCTCCTGATGAACAGGATCCTGTTTCGACCATGGCCGGTCGAACACAAGGTTGTTTCCTCCATTCTGCGATACGCCAGGCCTCGTTTCGATTGGCTGTTCCGTCCAAGTCGGTTGGCTCCCGATGAACACGACGTATTCCATTGCCTCATGATGAACACGAGGCATTTCGTTGCCTCACCATGAACACGACGATGACGTAGTTTCTTCGTTCCGACACAGCGATGTACACGAGACCTGGTCGTATGTATGCGCGAGTAGGCATTCGAGACCCCGCCTATATGTACGTACGTGGTCGTATTTACTTCCTTGCACCCTGGCCGCTGTACGTATGTGTACACGATATTAACGGGACTGTGTGATATGCTACGTGCACGCCTCTACTACGACACGTGCCCTTCCTTACACGGCGACGGTTCATCGCTGCAGCCTGCAGACAGACCGATCAACCAGTATGTACGTACATGTTTGCGACCAGAATGACAACGCTACATAAGCTTCGACCAGGTGGGTCTCGACTTTCAGGCACTTCCTTGCATGCGAATATGTAGCTGGTGGGTCCCAGCATTCAGGGGGAAAACCTTTTTTCGTGAAATACAATGGACCGTCCAGTGGGTCCCTGCTGTCAGGTGGAGGAATCATTATTTTCCACATAATAAGGAGGCACTTCCTTGCTGCGGCCATGGAACCAGTTGTTCGCCTCTCCACGTACAGTACTCTTCCGATGGAAGTCGTTCCTTGACCATGTTGACCATGCCCCACCGAGAGCACCAGGGCGGTGGACGACGGCGAGGCCTAGGAAGGGGATGACATGGAGCCGGGGAAGACGCGGCAGTGCATGCCCACGCGGAGAGGAGTACGAGGGTTCACTTGTCTGGCTACTGTGTGAGGCTGTTGTCACCGCAGAATAACTGGGGGTGTGGGTGAGTAGAGGGATGGCCTGGCTAGCGGTGGGAGTAGTAGGGGGCGGTGAGGCCTCCACGGCATCATAGCCGGCCACGGGAGGCAGGACCACGTGGCACAACCGGCGCTGGTTTGGGTGGCTGGAGCAAGAAGACCACAAGTTGAAGAAGCACTACAGCCGTTGGATGGACATCATACGGTCACTAGAGCTAGAATCGTTCGTATTGGCTAATTTGACAAAGCCCTCCATCCCTGTCAACTTAGTAGGCCCACAAGTCAGCCTCCCACTACGGTGGGTCCCAGCTAGCAGGGGGTATTCATTTTTTGTGCGTAATAAGGAGGCACTTCCTTGCGTGCGAAGATATAGCTGGTGGGTCCAACCTGTCAGCGGAGGGGGGGGTCTTTTTTCGTGAAATACAGAGGCCCTTCCGGTGGGTCCCAGCTGTCAGGTGGAGGATTCATTATTTTGCGTGTAATAAGGAGGCATTTCCTTGCGTGCGGCCTTGGACCCAGCTGTCAGCCTCTCCATGTACAGTCCACTTCTGATGGATGTCGTTCATTGACCACTCTGCGCCGAGCGCATCCAAGGTGGTGGACGACGGCGAGGCCCCGGACAGCAACGAGTCGGAGATGGGAAGACGCGGGAGTGGAGTCGCAGACGGAGAGGTGTATGAGGGTTAACTGGTTCTGGTGCGGTGTGGTTCGGCAGTCGGTGGAGAAGAACAAGAGGTGTGGAGGGGTGGAGGGATGGCCTGGCCGGCGGCGGGGGGGGGGGTAGCGCTTCAAAGAAAATCTTGCTAAGCAGAGCTGCTAGCAGCAGGAGGCGGGAGTAGGTGGTCCTGACCGCGCTGGAGGAAGAAGATGAGAGATTGAAAATGGATGCCGGTCATTGGATGTAAATCCAATGGCTAACGATGTCAGAATCATATGTTGACTAAGTTGACAATGACTTGCATTGGCTTCGACCTATTGGCCCACATTTCAGCCTCCAAAAGTGTGGCATGTATTCAACCCATTTTTTCAGAATTTATAGTCAATTTGATCTCTTCTTTTAGAATTACAGTACATTTACTGGGTTGAGTGAACAAATAATGTAGCGTCCATGTGGCCCATTTATTTTTTCCTAAAAAATTACAAGCCATTTGCACTTTCTCGAAATACACGATGGGCTGATTCTAATTATAATGTTGGGTTGGGCGCATCAATGTTATCAAAAAATAAACAAGGGCTGAGCATTTTGTTATAAATATATTTAAATAATAAGTGATTTATTATTACATTGGTCCTTAAATCTTACCAAGCTTTTGTACACAATCACCAGGATTTTCGTTGCCAAAAAAATCCAGGATTTTATTGTTAAGAAATTATTTTAATAAGTTAATAAGATGTGGGATATTGTTTTCTTACATATGTAAGTATTTGTTAAATATATGATGACAATAACAATAATATATAATAACATATAAAATAATTTAAATACAAATAATATAGTTAGAAGGGAAACATAAGTTGGACCAGGCGTTCCTATTCTTATATAGAAAAATAGAACAGACCTCTGTGTTTTCTTCAAAAAAATACATAAGTCGGGCTACCGATGTTTCAGGAAAAATAAAATCTTGGATGGGAGGTCCATAGGCCGGTTGATACATGACGGCCCTCAAGAGAATACAAACCGGCATGTCATGGGCTGCACATGTTAAAAAAGAAAGCCTAGACAAGGCAGCCGACGACCAAGCTGATACATGCTGCCCCAGTGATAATAGATGATACCTTCCAGCTCCCCGGCTTCGTTGTAAATTTATCTCCTTTAGTAACTACATTGAAGCACCTAAAAATGTAACTATGTCGACAAACCCGTGGGCTCCAACGTCAATATAGCATTAGGAGGAAGTATTTTTTTCAATGAGGCACTTGCTTGCGTGTAGCCATAGACCTGGTGGGTCCCGACTGTCCTCCTCTCCACGTATAGTCCTCTCCAGATTCCTCTCGTTTGTTCAGCATGTGCACAACGGCAGACAGTGGCACCGCGGCGAGTGCACAAAGGCGCGAGACAAGATCGGACCACCTGAGGCAGTGCCTTATTTGTACTAAAACTACTGAACTATCCCAGTGGCCAAGTGACACTACCCGACCGCTGTTTCGCCCGGGTTCGATTCCACCTGATGCAGAGAAAATATCTCCAATTTTTTTGCCTCTGCCATTATTGACATGTGGCTCCCCATTGTCATCTACGCACACCACGTCCAACACTTGCCAAAACTTCGTCCCTCGTTTTCTCTATTTTTCGCACACTCGACATTGTGTGGGCATTTTGAAAATAGCATATCTTTTTGACTGTGCATCATATGAAGATGTGCTATGCATGAATGTTGATCAGCATGATGTTAACTGGCTGGTAGTTCCATTTTGGACCATGAATAAAACTTCCAACATGATGTTATCCCTGTTTGAAAAGGCCGTGTTAATATAAATGTTCTGCCTCTGAAAGATGCAGTTTCTTATCTGAAACTGAACTTGCAGTTTCTTCTCCGAGAATCACATTGTCTGCACTTTTATACTCCTATGAAACTACATTTTTAAGTGCTAAAAATTGATCTCTAGAATTCATAAAATACTTCATATGCTCAATACTGCAAATCTGAAATTGAAAATACATTCATATTTGAAAGTACTCTCAAAATACACAACACAAAACACAATTCACAACGTGCAAATACTGACAACCCTAAGCTCCTCCTGACAATTCACAACCTACCCAACTATTGGGCTGGGGGGCAGTCCCCTCCTATTCCTCGTCGGCAGACAACCTCCCAATGAGACGATGTGAATGGCGAGGGAGAGGATGGCGGGGAAGCGTCATCGAGCCAACTGCTTTTCTCCTCTTGCAGTTGGGTTCGGTCGACGAAGACTCCACTGGCTCGCTCTGGCATGACACCCTCACAAACGGCACCCTGTAGCTGCTTGATCCTTCAATCTCTGGTGGATGCTCCATCTGGGATCGATACTCCCACCACCGCTCCCTTACGATCGGATTCGGTGAATCAGTTTGCTCCATGGCCCAGAAGAGAAACTCTATGTACTCCAGCGCGACTCCCTTCGGGAGTATCGCCGCTTTTTTGCTCTGTTGCAGATATTTGGCCATGGATGTTGCCGTCGCCGTTAGTTGGTCCTTGTTGTCAAACCAAGACTGTATCTCCAACATCCTAGCTAGCTTCACAGGGTCGCCGTCTGCGATCCTCACATATCGGTTGTACTCCTCCATTGATCTACTTCTCCACAGCACCTTCACTCGCCGGTGGTGGTTTTTCGATGGAAGAGAAGAGGAGCAGCGCTGGTTTTGGATTAGAAGGGGAGAGGAGCGATGCTGGTTTTGGATTGGAACAGGAGAGGAGGGGCGGTGGTTTTGAAATGGAAGAGGAGAGGAGCGGCGCTGGATTTAGATTGGAACAGGAGAGGAGCGGCGGTGGTTTAAGAGGAGAGGAGCGGCGCTGGTCTTGGAAGTATTTTTTTGTTTTGCGTATTTTGGGTCAAAGTTTGACCACGTACTGTATTTGACAAGAAAAATGTGAATGCATGTCACCAAAAATTGTATTGTTTGGTTCATATCTAAATGTACTTTCAAATTATATTATTTTTGCAACGTATAACATATATTTTATTTGTGAAAATCATGGTCAATTATGACCCAAAATAAAAGGGAAACTAGTTAATGTGGGGTCACTTTCTTAATTGAAGGGTAAATTAATTTTGATTTTGATCCAGTCACAGCGCGTCGGCCCTCTCGTCCAATCCTAAATCGCTGTCGCATGCTCCTCTCCCTCTTCTCCATTGCAAAACCACCTCCTCTCCTCTCAATCATCTCCATTCCAAAACCATCGTCTCGCCTCTCCCTCTTCTCCATTGCAAATCCAACTCCTCTCCTCTCCATCATCTCCATTCCAAAACCACCGTCTCGCCTCTCCCTCTTCTCCATTGCAAAACCACCCCATCTCCTATCCATCTTCTCCATTCCAAAACCACCGTCTCGCCTCTCCCTCTTCTCTATTGCAAGACCGCCATCTCTCCTCCCATCTTCCAAAGCTAGCACCGGACCACTCAGAATGACATCTATGGAGAGGATGCAGCATCGAATCAGGCAGATCGCCGGTGGCGACTAGGAAAAGTTAGCTAGGTTGAAGGAGATCCATACTTGGTTTGACAATGAGTGGGTGATTTCGAGGACGGTGAGGGCCATGTGGCAATGTATGTGACAGAGCGAGACGGCGGCGATGTACTCCTCGGCGGCAGTCACACCGCAGTCCTTTGAGTTCATTGAGTATCTCCTCTGGGCGATGGAGCAGACAGATTCCCCTGAGGTGAAAGTCAGGCGAAGGTGGTGTCGTACAGGTCGAAGGTCGAGCACCCAGAGGATAAAGAATCGATCGAGTACGGTGTGTCGTTCGTGAGGGTGCAGAGCCAACCGGAGCCACAGGAGTATTCGTTCTCCCACCGCAAGAGGAGGCCGGAGGCGCGACGTCGCTTCCCCACTGTTCTCCATGGTTCCCTCGACGCTCGCCTTGTTTCAACGGCGGCGGTAGGGTTTAAGGTAAGCTTCGCACTAACCTAATCTTCCATCTGCTCATGCTTACAATCAGTGTGACAGCTAATGAAAATCATGCTTACAATCAGTCTCCGAGTACTCCGCCAATCACCCTAAAATAGCTCTGGACCTTTGGGTCAAAGTTGTGACACTATGTACAAATATAGAAAAATAGGTGCTTCTTTCAGAAAAGAGTACTCCCTAGAAAACTGCCAATATAAGCTACTAGTATTTGGTTAGAGGATTTGCTGCCGAGAAAGATCCGTCCACAGAGAGCGCCACACATCCCACTGGTGGTGGTGGATGCCAATGCGTCCATGGAGCATGGTTGGTGTCGGTAATTTTTACTTGGCACACCTTGCACTCTGCATATATGCCAGTTCCATCCGTACATTTGTGCAGTTCCACCAAAATGCAGCTGAATAACCCTATTTCCACATATAATGAAAAGCAGTGATTACATTATAGTGGTACTAGTTGATGAAACATACACTAATAAATAGAAGAAAAAATTACGATAGTATCATAGTATGCCATGCTGCGAGGGCGAGATGGGCCCTGCGGTGCCTCACATGGTACGCCTCATACTAGAAATCGACCCAAGTCTCCCTGATACACGTTCTGCCAGTGATGAACATCAGTGTACAGTGGTAGTACAAGGAGGGGCCTTGAGACATTCCAATCTCTATTTTTGTGCAGATCAACTAAAATTAAGCACCCCAGTTTGCAGAAACTCTTAAACATTAACAATGGTACTAGTTGATGAAACATATACTAACAACAAGAAGCGAGTAGGAAAGTGATAAAAACATAATTTTTTGATGTGGAATGCTGCCTATCATGTCATATCATATTCTTTTCTTTATAGCACGGATAATTGGACTTTTACTTGTTCAAAGCAATAGTCTAGTTTTGACATAATAATTTAGATACTCAAGCATATCAACAAGCAACCATGTCTTTCAAAATATCAACGCTAAAATAAGTTATCCCTAGCCCATCATGCTCAAACATTGATCCATTCATGAAACACACTCGAATATTAGCTACACCCAATACTTAAGTATGATCATATTGCTTCCTAGTTGGTGCTTTTATAAGAGAAGATGGAGACTCAAAATAAAAATTGCATAAACTAAAAGAAAGGCCCTTCGCAGAGGGAAGTGGGGATTTGTAGAGGTGCCAGAGCTCAAAGCAAAAAACTTAGAGATAAAAACATTTTGAGAGGTGTATCCATCCCACCAACGAAAACGACTTAGAGTTCCCAATACTTTCCATGCATAGATATATCATAGGCGGTTCCCAAACAGAAAATAAATTTTATTCCTTTTTCCACCATACTTTCACTTTCCATGGCTAGCCCTATCCACGGTTGCCCTCCATACCAACACTTTCAAAGGAATTTATTATTTGACAACCTAAAGTAAATTCAATTTTTTTTCATTTCCGGACTGGGCATCCCTAATACCTTTTCTTTACTCTCGTGCAATGACAAGTGAATAAACATTCATCTTGAGAATAACACATCTAGCATGGAAAATATTAGCCACCCCTCACCGCTTCGCGAGCAAAACAAACACACAAAAGAGAAGTTTATTTTGAAAATTAGAGATGGCACATGCAAATTTTCTTAGAACGGCAAAAGAATACCGCATATAGGTAGATATAGTGGAATGATGTGGCAAAATTGGGTTAAAGGTTTTTGGATGCACAAGTAATGATCATACTTAGTGCAAAATGAAGGCTAGCAAAAGATTGGGAAGCGACCAACTAAGAAACAGACAATCTCATAAGCAAGCATTAAGCATAAATAACACCAAATAATGCACCACAAGTAGGATGTAATTTCATTGCATGACTATTGACTTTCATACTTGCATAGGGAATCACAAACCTTAACACCAATATTTTACTAAAGCATAATTATTCATCAAGATGACTCACATATCACATCATCATATCTCAAAATAGTTACTAAGAATCAAGTTTATTTTGTCCAATGATCCTCATGAAAGTTTTTATTATATCCTTCTTGGATATCTACCACTTTAGGACTAATTTTCATGTGTTGCTTTTGACAAGATCCAATAAATATAAGTGAAGATCATGAGCAAATAATTTTTTCTTTCTCTCAAATTAATTTAAGTGAAGCAAGTGAGAATTTATTGAAAATTTTAATAACTCTCAAATAAATCTAAGTTAATCAAGATAGCATTTCTTCAAAAATACTAAAGCACACCGTGCTCAAAAAGATATAAGTGAAGCACTAGAGCAAGTCCATAGCTCATAAAAATTTAAGTGAAGCATAGAGAGCAATTCTAACAAGTCATGACATAATTTTGGCTCTCTCAAATAGGTGTGTCAAGCAAGGATTGATGACTTAAAACACACAAAAAACAAGCAAAGACTCATATCATACAAGATGCTCCAAGCAAAACACATATCATGTGACGAATAAAAATATAGTTTCGAGTAAAATACCTATGGTCGCTAGAAGAAAGCGGGGATGCCACTCGAGGGGCATCCCCAAGCTTAGTTGGTTGCTCATTTTTGGATAATAGCTTGGGATGTCAGGGCATCCCCAAGCTTAGGCTCTTCCACCCTTCCTTCATCCATCGTAAGATAGCCCAAAACTTGAAAACTTCAATCACACAAAACTCAACAAAACCTTCGTGAGATCCGTTAGTATAAGAATAATAAATCACTACTATAAGTACCATATGAAACCAATTCATATTTTGTTTTTGCATTATATCTACTGTATTCCAACTTTTCTATGGCAAAAACTCATCAAAGAAAACCATAGAACCATCAAAATAAGCACACAACACAAAGAAAACAGAATCTGTCAAAACAGAACAGTGTGTAGAAATCTGACTATTTCGTATACTTCTGTAACTCCAAAAATTCTGAAAAATTAGGATGACCTAAGAAATTTGTATATTGATCTACTTCAAGTGGAATGGGTATTTTATCACCCTCTGGTAGAAAAACGAAAATTAATTTCGTGCGCGTAAAAGTTTTTGTTTTTTCAGCAAGATCAAACAACTATCACCCAAGAAGATCCTAAAGGCTTTACTTGGCACAAACACTAATTAAAACATAAAAACACAATCATAATTGTGCTAACACACAAAAACAAGAAGCAAAAAGCAAAAATAAAATTTATTCATTGGGTTGCCTCCCAACAAGCGCTATAGTTTTACGCCCTTAGCTAGGCATAAAGCAAGGATCTATGTTTTGTTAGCTTTGGTTCGAGATCCATGAGATGCCCTCATGATTGATTCATAAGGTGGCTTAATTCTAGTTCTAGGAAAGTGTTCCATACCCTTCCTCAAAGGAAATTGCAACTTAATATTGCCTTCTTTCAAATCAATCACGGCACCGATAGTGCATAAAAACGGTCTACCAAGAATAATTGGACAAGACGATTGCAATCAATATCAAGAACAATAAAATCTATGGGCACATAATTCCTATTTGCAAGAATAAGAACATGATTAATTCTTCCCATTGGCTTTTTAATAGTAGAATCCGCTGAGTGAAATTCAAAGAACACGATTCAAGATCGGTAAGACCAATCACATCACATAGAGATTTCAGAATTGTAGAAACACTAGCACCCAAGTCACACAAAGTAAAACACTCATAATTGTTAATCTTGACTTTGATAGTAGGTTCCCATTCATCATGCAATTTTCTAGGAATTGAAACTTCTAATTCCAATTTTTCTTCAAGAGCTTTCATTATAGCATCAACAATATATTTAGTAAAAGCTTTATTTTGTTCATAAGCATGGGATGAATTTATCATGGATTGCAACAAAGAAATACAATCAATCAAAGAGCAACTATCATAATTAAATTCTTTGTAATCCAAAAGTTGGGGTACATGCCTAGCTATAGTTTTGACCTCTCCAAACCCACTTTCATCAATATTCTCAACAAGATTTTCACCCTCCAAAATATTGGGACGCCTTCTACCTAAAGTTGAATCTTCTCCAGTCCCTTTTTCGTCAATCTTAACTTTACTAAACAAAGAATCAATAGAGGAAACACCAATCATTTTAAGATCCTCATCACTTTTGCGAAAGAAAACACTAGAAAATGCTTTTTCTAAAAATTCTCTTTTAGCTCTGAGCATAGAGGTTATTTTCTTACTTTCATCCATAGAAACATAAAGATCTTTAAGTGATTCATATACTTTAGGCACAAAAAAATTCATCTTGCGATTTTTCACATCATGAGCAATTCTATCAACACTTCTAGACAAATCATCAATCTTACTCAAATTTTCTTCTATGGAAGTGTTGAAAACTTTTTGAGTGTTGATAAATTTTTTAATATTATTCTCAAGATCAGAGGTGTTCCTATTATTATTATTATAAGATTGATTTCCATAGGAATTACCATAATTATTAGAGGAATTACTAGGAAAAGGCCTAGGATTAAAATTACCTCTATAAGCATTGTTGTTGAAATTATTTTGAGAAATAAAATTCACATCTATGGCATCACTATTTTTCTCAATCAAAGTAGACAAAGGCATATCATTAAGATAAATAGGAGCACTTCTACTAACAACCAATTTCACAAGAGCATCAACTTTTTCACTCAAAGAAGAAATTTCTTCAACCGAATTAACCTTTTCACTAGTAGGAGCTCTTTCGGTATGCCATTGCGAATAATTTTCCATAATATTATCAAGCAATTTGGTGGCTTCGCCAAAAGTAATTTCCATAAAAGTACCACCTGCGGTGAAATCTAAAATATTACGAGAAACAAAAAATCAACCCCGCATAAGAAATTTGTATGATTATCCAAAGATTTAACCCATGAGTTGGGAAATTCCTTAGCATCATTTTCATCCTTTTCCAAGATTGTGCAACATGCTCATGTTCAAGTTGATTAAAATTCATGATCTGGGTTCTAAGGGAAATAATTTTTGTGGGAGGAAAATACTTAGTGATAAAAGCATCTTTGCACTTATTCCAAGAATCGATACTATTGTGTGGCAAAGAAGAGAACCAAATTTTTGCAGAATCACGCAAGGAAAACGGAAATAATTTCATCTTGACCACATCATTGTCCACATCTTTTTTCTTTTGCATATCGCATAATTCCATGAAGGTATTAAGATGGGACGCGGCATGCTCATTAGGAGTACCGGAAAATTGGTCTTTCATAACAAGATTCAGCAAAGTAGTATTAATATCACAAGTCTCCGCACTAGTGGCGGGAGGAGCAAGCGGAGTGCCAATAAAATGATTGTTGTTGGTATTTGAGAAATGACATAACTTGGTGTCCTCTTGAGTCATGATGACTACACAACAAGATTGCACTCAAAAACAGATCCGGCAAGAAAACAACGAACGGAAAAAGAGAGGCAAATAAAACGGCAAATTTTTGTGAAGTGGGGGAGAGGAAAACGAGAGGCAAATGGAAAATAATGTAAATTGCGAGGAGATGATATTTGTGATTAGGAACCAGGTATATGTTGAAGATCCTCCCCGGCAACGGCGCCAGAAATTCCTTTTGATGTCGCTTGAAGCTACATCGGTATTTTCCCAAAGAAGAAGGGATGATGCAGCACAGCGACGGTAGGTATTTTCCTCAGATATGAAACCAAGGTTATCGAACCAGTAGGAGAACCAAGAAACACAACGCAAACAGCCCGTGCACACAAATAACAAATCCTCGCAACCCGACGTGTTAAAGGAGTTGTCAATCCCTTTCGGGTAACGGTGCCAGAAATTGGTGCGTGACGGTAAAAAGGTTGTAATAGATTGAATAAATAGATTGCAAATAAAATAAAGTGCAGCATAGTATTTTGGGGTTTTGTTTTAGTAGATATGAAAATAAAAGCAAATAAAAATAGATCGGCAAATGATCTGAGAAAGAAGACCCGGGGCCATAGGTTTCACTAGTGGCTTCTCTCGAGAAAAATAGCAAACGGTGGTAAACAAATTACCGTTGGGAATTGATAGAACTTCAAATAATTATGACGATATCCAGGCAATGATCATTATATAGGCATCACGTACAAGATTAGTAGACCGACTCATGCATGCATCTACTACTATTACTCCACACATCGACCGCTATCCAGGATGCATCTAGTGTATTAAGTTCATGGAGAAACGAAGTAATGCAATAAGAACGATGACATGATGTAGACAAGATCTATCTATCTAGAGATAGACCCCATCGTTTTATCCTTAGTAGCAACGATACATACGTGTGGTTTCCCTTTCCATCACTGGGATCAAGCACCGTAAGATCGAACCCACTACAAAGCACCTCTTCCCATTGGAAGATAAATAGATCAAGTTGGCCAAACAAAACCCAAATATCGGAGAACAAATACGAGGCTATAAGCAATCATGCATATAAGAGATCAAAGAAACTCAAATAACTTTCATGGATATAAAAACATAGATTTGATCATAAAATCAAAGTTCATCAGATCCCAACAAACACACTGCAAAAGAGTTACATCATATGGATCTCAAAGAGACCACTGTATTGAGAATCGAGAGAGAATGAGAGAGAGAGAGAGAGATGAAGCCATCTAGGTACTAACTACGGACTCGAAGGTCTACAAAGAACTACTCACGCATCATCGGAGAGGCACCAATGGAGGTGGTGAACCCCATCCGAGATGGTGGTTAGATTGGATCTGGTGGTTCTGGACTCTGCGGTGGCTGGATGAATATTTCGTCGACTCCCCTATGGTTCTGGGATTTTGGGGGTATTTATAAAGCAAAGAGGCGGTCCGGGGGGCACCCGAGGTGGGCACAACCCACCAGGGCGCGCCTGGGCCTCCTGGCATGCCCTGGTGGGTTGTGCCCCCTCGAGGCACCCCCAAGGCACAATCAGGGCCCATTGTGTTCCTTTTGGGCCATAAAAATTCTTCGTAAAGTTTCCTGGCATTTGGACTCCGTCTAATATTGATTTTCTGCAATGTAAAAAACACGGAAAAACTAGGAACTCGCACTTGGCACTATGTCAATAGGTTAGTACCAAAAATGGTATAAAATGACTGTAAAATGATTATAAAACATCCAAGATTGATAATATAACAGCATGGAACAATCAAAAATTATAGATACGTTGGAGACGTATCAGCATCCCCAAGCTTAACTGTAACACCCTCGATGCGACTATAGCTCCCACGTGTCGAGGCACGACTTAGAGACATAATCGCATTGAAGGCATATGTCGCAAGTTAGGCAATCTTCACAACATCCCATGTAATGTGAATAATAAAGGGGAGATAACATAGTTGGCTTACACTCGCCACGTCAATCAAGAACATAAATAACATTACATCATCCAACACACTCATGGCCCGACTACGGCGCCAAAATAAAGAGAACCCAACATGCGACAACGGTCCCAATCACCCCCAACTGGGCACCACTACTGATCATCGGGAAAGGAAACGTAGTAACGCTGAGAGTCTTCGTCGAACTCCCACTTGAGCTCGTACTCGTCACCTGGAGCGGAAACACCTGGACCTGCATCTGGAGTTATAGTATCTGTGAGCCACAGGGACTCAGCAATCTCGCACCCTCGCGATCAAGACTATTTAAGCTTAGAGGAAGGGTAAGGCAAGCGTATGTGGAGCTGCAGCAAGCGACTAGCATATATGGTGGCTATCTTATTCGCAAAAGAGAGCGAGAAGAGGAGGCAAAGCACGAGCGAGAGTCTAAAGGAACAACCTGCGCAAGCATAACCCCAACACCGTGTCCACCTCCCGGACTCCGCCGAGAAGAGGCCATCACGGTAACACACTCGGTTGATTCATTTTAATTAATTAAGGTTCAAGTTATCTACAACCGGACATTAACAAATTCCCATCTGCCCATAACCGCGGGCACAGCTTTCAAAAGTTCAATCCCTGCAGGGGAGTCCCAACTTAGCCCATGACAAGCTCTCACGGTCAATGAAGGAATAGACCTCCTCCCAAGACGTTCCGATCAGACTCGGTATCTCGGTAACTCAAGACACTTCGACAGGTTAAAACAAGACCAGCAACACCGCCCGAATGTGCCGACAAATCCCAATAGGAGCTGCACATATCTCGTTCTCAGGGCACACTCAGATTGTCCAAACTTCCAGTAGGCCAGCCCAGAGTTGCCCCTGGTAGCCACCGGCGGCTGACGGTTTGGACCAACACAAAGAGGAGCACTGGCCCGGGGGGGTTAAAATAAGATGACCTTTGAGTCTACAGAACCCAAGGGAAAGAAAAGGCTAGGTGGCGAATGGTAAAACCAATGTTGGGCATTGCTGGAAAAGCTTTAATCAAGGCAAAATATCAAGGGGTTCCCATTATAACCCAACCGCGTAAGGAACGCAAAAATCCGGGAACATAACACCGATATGACGGAAACTAGGGCGGCAAGAGTGGAACAAAACACTAGGCGAGAGGCCGAGCCTTCCACCCTTCACCAAGTATATAGATGCATTAAGATAACATAGCATTATAATGATATCCCAACAAGTAAATAAAAGATGTTCCAACAAGGAACGGCCTCCAATCTTCACCTGCAACTAGCAACGCTATAAGAGGGGCTGAGCAAAGCGATAACATAGCCAATCAACGGTTTGCTAGGACAAGGTGGGTTAGAGGTTTGACATGGCAATTGGGAGGCTGACAAGCAAAAGGTAGGCATCATAGCAATGGCATAGCAAAAGAGCGAGCAAACTAGCATAGCAAAGATAGTAGTGATTTCGAGGGTATGATCATCTTGCCTGCACAGTTGTCAGAGTTGACTGGATCCTCAAGAGCAAACTCAATGGGCTCCTCGGTAGCGAACTCGTCTCCCGTCTCTACCCAAACAAGAAAAACAAGCAACAAGGATACAATCAACCACGTGCAAACTCAAACAACACGATGCGAAGATGATATGCTATGCGAGATGCGATGCGGGATGCAAAATGCAAGATATGACATGAAATGAATGAACCTGGCCTCAACATGGAATTCCAAGGGTGCCACTGGAAAGATGAGATGAAATCGCTTGAAAACGATATAAAGAACGCCGGAATCGGAGTTACGGTTTGGAAATGGCAAGCGTTTCAAAAATGACACCGGTTTGCGATTTATAGCAAGTAGGCATCTAAATGCAATGAGGTGAACATGCTACAGCAACCAAACAAGACAACAAAATACAAGGCAGGGATGCACACAAGATGCTTAACAAAAGTCTAGCACTGAGCTACGGCCAATTCATCCATTATGAGGTTCAAACAAGCATGGCAAAAACGCAAATGCAAAACAGATTTCAGACTTGTCTGAAATTTCAGATCACGAAGCCCTCTTCGGAGCAGCAAAACAACATGATACATGACCTGATTAAGACAAGTAAGAACATGTCATGGAGCTACTCAACAAGCTTAACAAAAGACCCGAAGTGACCTGGGGCCAAAAGGGTACACAAAATATACTAACGGGCACACGAACATAGCTAAAACACAATCAGTTCTCAGACTTAGTGAAAACTGGAACATGCTGAAATATAACTCACGAAGGCACGTAAACGAACTCGATGCACTCACCACGGTGCAAGTCATGGCAAGGCAAGCATACATCCATTAATAAGGCACAAAATTCTAGCTATACATGGCAAGAACAGAGGCATAGCATGCACGGATCAACTACAATAACATCGGCAAAATCGCAAACAAGTTGACGATCTGCCCAGATTCACAATGAAGCAAAAGTAGAGCTTGATTTACTCAAGCTAGGGTGCTCCATAATTGCAAACAAAGACATGGATGGAAAGAACATAACAAGATTAGCAAATCTCCTTTACTAATCATCCTCAAAAGAGGCACGGATCACTAGGAAACAAGCTGAACATATGGCATCATGAACTAAACAATCCCAGACTTAGTGAAAACTACTAAGTCCCTGAAAACAGATTTACCGGGTGCCTCACTTTGCAAGCTTGCACAAGTCACCACACACATCCTAAAAATGCATGGGTTGCACATATGGAAATATAACAAGATGCTTAACAAAACATATGAAGGACTCATAGGCATATCATGCACACATTAATCATGGCAAAAATGACAAAAGTCTAAGATGAACTAGCAGATCTGACAATTTACTCACGAAGCCTCGTTCTAACAGCATTTCGGGCATCAAGATGAGCACAA
This sequence comes from Triticum urartu, assembly GCF_003073215.2. Lineage (NCBI taxonomy): Eukaryota > Viridiplantae > Streptophyta > Magnoliopsida > Poales > Poaceae > Triticum > Triticum urartu. The sequence goes on along the minus strand of NC_053022.1, from coordinate 439,989,461 downwards.
ATGAAAATGATGCAATGGAATGAAATGATGTACTCGTCGAGACGAACATTTTGATATGCTATATGCATGAATCGGAGGTACGGATGCAAAGTTACGGAGCCGCGAACATAGCAACTTGGACTAAAAATTTAGGGACTTGGTGAAAAAAAACCCTCTCTCAGATCAGATCTAGGGTTTTTTTTACCCAACGCGCGAACCGAGGCGGCCGGAGCGCTGTTCGCCGGCGACGGGCAAGGCGGCGGCCGGCGTGAGGAGGTGAGGCGGGGCCGGCGATGGCGACCGGTGGTGGCGGCGGAGCGGCGCCGGGCGGCGACGGCTCCCGGCGGAGGCGGCGGTCCGCGGCGAGGTGAGGTGGCAGGCGGCCCCGGGCGGCGGTGGCTGCCGGCGGGCGGAGCGAGGAGGCGGCGAAGCGGCGCGGGCGGCGGCAGGAGACCGGGCAGGCGGTGGAGCTGGTGCGAGGCGGCGGCGGGCGGCGATGTGGGCCGCGGGGGCCCGGACTGGGCTCGGCGGGCCGGCGCGTGAAAGGAGGCGGCGGCGTATGGGGAGGCGCCACGTGGCGGCGGGGCTCGGGTCGGACACGTCCGGCCCGGCAGACTTTGTCCGGCGGCGGCGGATCTAGGGTTAGGGGGGAGAGGATCCGGGAATTGGAATGGGGGGGTGTATATATAGGCATAGGAGGAGCTAGGGGAGTCCAAATGAGGTGCGGTTTTCGGCCACGCGATCGTGATTGAACGCTCTAGGACATGGAGTAGAGTTTGGTGGGTTTTGGGCCAAAATGGAGGAGTGTTGGGCTGCAACACACACGAGGCCTTTTCGGTCCCTCGGTTAACCGTTGGAGTATCAAACGAAGTCCAAATGATACGAAACTTGACAGGCGGTCTACCGGTAGTAAACCAAGGCCGCTTGGCAAGTCTCGGTCCAATCCGGAAATGTTTAGTCCCCACAAACGAAAGAAAGCTAGAAATTATCACCGGAGGAGAACGAAGCGCCGGATTGCAAAACGGACAACGGGGAAAATGCTCGAATGCATGAGACGAACACGTATGCGAATGCAATGCACATGATGACATGATATGAGATGCATGAAAACGAAAACAACACACGGAGACAAAGACCTGAACCCGAGAAATAAATATAACTTAACGCCGGAAACGGCAAGAGTTGGAGTACAAATAGGGAAAGTTACATCCGGGTGTTACATTAACTCCTAATCGTCCTCGAGTAGGTAAGTGATAAAAACAGAATTTTTTGATGTGGAATGTTGCCTATCATGTCATATCATATTCTTTTCTTTATAGCATGGACAATTGGACTTTTAGTTGGTCAAAGAAATAGTCTAGTTTTGACATGATAATTTAGATACTCAAGCATATCAACAAGCAACCATGTCTTTCAAAATATCAACGCTAAAATAAGTTATCCCTAGCCCATCATGCTCAAACATTGACCCATTCATGAAACACACTCGAATATTAGCTACACCCAATACTTAAGTATGATCATATTGCTTCCTAGTTGGTGCTTTTATAAGAGAAGATGGGGACTCAAAAAAATTGTATAAAGTAAAAGAAAGGCCCTTCGCCGAGGGAAGTAGGGATTTGTACAGGTGCCAGAGCTCAAAGCGAAAAACTTAGAGATAAAAACATTTTGAGAGGTGTATCCATCCCACCAACGAAAACAACTTAGAGTTCCCAATACTTTCCATGCATAGATATATCATAGGCAGTTCCCAAACAAAAAATAAAGTTTATTCCTTTTTCCACCATACTTTCACTTTCTATGGCTAGCTGTATCCACGGTTGCCTTCCATACCAACACTTTCCAAGGAATTTAATATTTGACAACGTGAAGTAAATTCATTTTTTTTTGCATTTCAGGACTAGGCATCCCTAATACATTTTCCTTACTCTCGTGCAATGACAAGTGAATAAACACTCATCTTGAGAATAACACATCTAGCATGGAAAATATTAGCCACCCCTCACCGCTCTGCGAGTGAAACAAACACACAAAAGAGAAGTTTATTTAGAAAATTAGAGTTGGCACATGCAAATTTTCTTAGAACAGCAAAAGAATCCCACATATAGGTAGATATAGTGGACTTGTGTGGCAAAACTGGGTTAAAGGTTTTTGGATGCACAAGTAGTGATCATACTTAGTGCAAAATGAAGGCTAGCAAAAGATTGGGAAGCGACCATCTAAGAAATAGATAACCTCATAAGCAAGCATTAAGCACAAATAACACCAAATAATGCACCACAAGTAGGATGTAATTTCATTGCATGACTATTGACTTTCGTACTTGCATAGGGAATCACAAACCTTAACACCAATATTTTTACTAAAGCATAATTATTCATCAAGATGACTCACATATCACATCATCATATCTCAAAACTATTACTAAGAATCAAGTTTATTTTGTCCAATGATCCTCATGAAAGTTTTTATTATATCCTTCTTGGATATCTATCACTTTGGGACTAATTTTCATATGTTGCTTTTGACAAGCTCCAACAAATATAAGTGAAGATCATGAGCATAATAAATTTTTCTTTCTCTCAAATTAATTTAAGTGAAGCAAGAGAGAATTTCTCAAAAATTTTACTAACTCTCAAATAAATCTAAGTGCATCAAGAGAGCATTTCTTCAAAAATACTAAAGCACACCATGCTAAAAAAGATATAAGTGATGCACTAGAGCAAGTCCATAGCTCATAAAAATTTAAGTGAAGCATAGAGAGCAATTCTAACAAGTCATGACATAATTTTGGCTCTCTAAAATAGGTATGTGCAGCAAGGATTGATGACTTAAAACACAAAATAAAACAAGCAAAGACTCATATCATACAAGATGCTCCAAGCAAAACACATATCATGTGACGAATAAAAATATAGTTTCGAGTAAAATACCGATGGTCATTACAAGAAAGCGGGGATGCCACTCAGGGGCATCCCCAAGCTTAGTTGGTTGATAATTTTTGGATAATAGCTAGGGATGCCGAGGCATCCCCAAGCTTAGGCTCTTTAATCCTTCCTTGATCCATCGTAAGATAACCCAAAACTTGAAAAGTTCAATCACACAAAACTCAACAAAACCTTCGTGAGATCCGTTAGTATAAGAATAATAAATCACTACTATAAGTACTATATCAAACCAATTTATATTTTTTTTGTATTATATCTACTGTATTCCAACTTTTCTATGGCAAAAAATCATCAAAGAAAACCATAGATCCATCAAAATAAGCACACAACACAAAAAAACAGAATATGTCAAAACAGAATAGTCTGTAGCAATCTGACTATTTCGAATACTTCTGTAACTCCAAAAATTTTGAAAAATCAGAATGACCTGTGCAATTTGTATATTGATCTACTGCAAGTGTTATGTGTATTTTATCGCTCTCTGGTAGAAAAAGGAAAATTAATTTCATGAGCGTAAAAGTTTCTGTTTTTCAGCATGATCAAACAACTATCACCCAAGAAGATCCTAAAGGCTTTACTTGGCACAAACACTAATTAGAACATAAAAACACAATCATAAAAGTAGCATAATTGTTCTAACACACAAAAACAGGAAGCAAAAAGCAAAAATAAAATTTATTCATTGGGTTGCCTCCCAACAAGCACTATAGTTTTACGCCCTTAGCTAGGCATAAAGCAAGGATCTAAGTTTTGTCATCTTTGGTTCGAGATCCATGAGATGCCCTCATGATTGATTCATAAGGTGGCTTAATTCTAGTTCTAGGAAAGTCTTCCATACCCTTCCTCAAAGGAAATTGGAACTTAATATTGCCTTCTGTCATATCAATCACGACACCGATAGTGCATAAAAGCGGGCTACCAAGAATAATTGGACAAGACGGATTGCAATCAATATCAAGAACAATAAAATATATGGGCACATAATTCCTATTTGCAAGAATGAGAACATCATTAATTCTTCCTGTAGGCTTTTTAATAGTAGAATCCGCTGACTTCAAATTCAAAGAACACGATTCAAGATCGGTAAGACCAAGCACATCACATAAAGATTTCGGAATTGTAGAAATACTAGCACCCAAGTCACACAAAGCAAAACACTCATAATTTTTACTCTTGACTTTGATAGTAGGTTCCCATTCATCATGCAATTTTTTAGGAATTGAAACTTCTAATTCCAATTTTTCTTCAAGATCTTTCATCATAGCATCAACAATATGTTTAGTAAAAGCTTTATTTTGTTCATAACCATGGGGTGAATTTATCATGGATTGCAACAAAGAAATACAATCAATCAAAGAGAAACTATCATAATTAAAGTCTTTGTAATCCAAAAGAGTGGGTACATCACTAGCTAAAGTTTTGATAAATCAATTACCATCTTTTTCCAAATGACCAAGTATTTTCACAGGAATACAATCAGTACATATAGATGGAGTGATTGTCGAGGTTGCAAACTGACATGGCGTTGCAAGTTCACTGCAGCAGCAACCGACTAGGTTACTGCATCGCTGGCAAGGAAGGAGGGCATCTCACCTCGCCTACGATGCATGCCCAGCGGCACCGCCGCAATTGGTCCCGGGATTTGGCTTCTCCTACCGCCCATTTGAATAGTTGCACCGGCTGCTCATGCCATTGCGCAGGCATGCTCATTCTTTTCTCCACGGTCGACTCCGTGAATATGATCTCTGCCATTAGCCCTAGCTCGAAATCAATGCGAAGCTGCCAGACGCTGACATCCCTCAGCATCTCTTCCCCGAGATCGTCTTGCGCCTCCGCCTTATGTTGCGCCAGGTGCAGCTCCTTGGAACTTCTCTCCAATCGATGTGATGGTTCCTCAATCCGATTTGCCCTTGCTGCCAACCACCTGAAATGCAGCCCTGGCATGTCCTCCGACGCCACTGATCTGTGATTCCATAGCAATGGATCCCCTCTAAAACACATGTGGGTTTCACTCAAAGGCGACAGTGTTGCGGGCCGTAGCGAGAGGGCAACCCGCGGGATCCTGGGATCTAAGGGATTATCCATGGCGGGATCCTCCATGGAGGGATCCCGTGGGTGAGGCGGGGAGGCGAGCCTAGGCGCTGGGAGAGCCCTACGAGGCTAAGATAAAGATAGTACTACTCCACTCCGTCCATATTAATATACAAAGGCCACAAACAGTAGCCCTGGCAAAAATTGATCATGCTGCCTGTGTCCTGGTTTATTGACCCCTTTTTTCATGCCACTTTTTATGACGTGCATAAATATTATGTTACTTAAAAATATGGTAAAAAATTGGCACAAAATACGAAGGAGACAAATGGAAATAGCAACCCATGATTTAAATACTTGCATGCATGTAGGGTAGTAATGTCTTTCTTCCTCCCCCACGTCCACTCAATTTTCGTGCGCTGTATTAATTGACCATCAATGAAGTGAAGGACTTTACATGCGTCAAATTATCACATGGGGTGGATCTTCATACAAAAATGCATGCGTGCGAGGGAATGAGTGCGTGCGTGGCGTGCGTGCACATCTTTGCTTCGTGCATGTACCGCCAGTGTGCCTCGGAGAGGATGAGTACATTCTTCTGGAACCAGCAGCACGTCATTGTGATCAATCCACACAAGGAGGTCGCGACAACGCCTCCACATGGCCACGTGGCTTCAAGAACTGTAAGAGAGACACTGTGTAGCGTGCCATTGGAATTTTAATTTACATGTTTTGCACATACTCGAAGTACTAGTAAGGTACACGTGCATTGCACGCATCAGATTTGGCAACCAAATTATGAATAAATACCACACTATAACATGTAAGCTTTGAGTCATATATTCCTGATGTAGATGTTCGTTTAATTCTTATAGTTCATCTCATTCAAAATCAATTTAGTTTTAAAAAAAATCTAGGGCCTCTTTGATTCGTAGGATTTCCAAAATGCGGGAATAGGAAAAACATGGGATTAGAGTGGAACGTCGTCTTGAATCCTACAGGATTGTACGAGTGTTTGATTGTGCATAGAAAAAATGCAGGATTCTTTCAAAGAGGTTTGAGTGGATGGGATGTTTCCTATGAAATCTAGTGCAAATGAATCCTATGGAAAAATTCCTATGGTTTACAATCCTACGAATCAAACAACCAAGATAGGAAAAATTCATAAGGATTAGAATCCTCCAAAATTCCTTTGAGAATCCTTTGAATCAAAGAAGCCCTTAATCTATTTTATGATTCATGGAATTGTGCGTTGTAAAGCATAAAGTAAAAATAAATAATGGCAATTCAACTAAAAAAAGTTTGGGCAGTTATGATGCGGAAGATCCTAGAACAAAGGAGAAGCACTTGTGTTTTGAGGTTTGTGTGTTATGCTTAAGTTCAACCATGGAGTCTACTAGATTGTACATGTGGCAAAATCCAGTGGGGGGCTAAAAGATGGTGCGAGGGGCCAAGTGGAGGGAGACTATGAAGGAGTGCACAAGTGTGAGATTGATATTTAAAGAGAGGAGGCGAGAACGTGCGCTATTGAGCGCAGTGGCGGAGCCATGAAAAATAAATGTAGCCAGGGGGGCAAGCATTGCTACTCCTTTATGAGGAGGGCCAATTCATCAACTTAAACCATTTTACCAGCAATTGTCTAATTGATCACATTCATATTAGCCTCGATATATAGTGATGTTAGGGAGGGGGCAGGGCCCTTGCTGCCCCTGTCTCCGCCACTGTGCGCGCGTCTGAGAGATGAAGCGGAAGGCATGGATGATGAGAGGGGACATTGGATATATAATTAATGTGGGTGTATTAGCTATGTAATCCTATATAGAGAGGTATAGATTGATTGATGTGGATGTGGGAAAGAGGGTGAGACCTCACTAGATATATAGATTGATCGGTTTGTGTGGAAAACTAGGAAAGACCTAGCTATATATACACACACATAGAGGAACATCGATCATTGCGCATGCACGTGAGAGATAAAGAATGCCCGATATGATGGAGAGGGGAAGGTGTGTGTGTGTGTGCATGCATGGGAGACCGGCCTGAAGAAAAAGATTGCATGTGTGTGATGGATAATGCTGACTGGTAGTGTGTGTGCATGCATGCACGAGAGAAAGTTAGTGGCACAATTATAAAGAGAAGACGACTGTGTGGGTGTAAAAGACTAGGTGAGGTCATAATCAATGTAAAGTTGAATTCTAATATTTGAATAAGATATCATGATGTTTGAAACCCATGCATGCACGAATATAACTGAGATATGCGTGGTGTGGTTTGCAAACGAGCATGTTGTACTGTATACACAGTGAACAAGGTCAGACTGATTTGAATTTGAGATATCGATGGCAGACATCGTTTGGCCACATTGCATCCGTGCATGGACACACTATTCTAATTGGAGATGATGGGTGGCTTTCGCATCACATATCTATATATACCCCTATATATTATATTTTATATTTTTTATATAGTATGTGGATAATTTCAACTTTGAAAGATGGTCGTTGGATGAAGCCAATCCGATGGTGCAGAGATGGCAAATTTGAGCACTACTGGCCGTTGATATCATCTAGATTCCACCAGATTTTGCCACATGTACAATCTAGAAGACTCCATGGTTGATGAGGGAGTCCTGGATTAGGGGGTCTCCGGACAGCCGGACTATATCCTTTGGCCGGACCGTTGGACTATGAAGATACAAGATAGAAGACTTCATGCCGTGTCCGGATGGGACTCTCCTTGGCATGGAAGGCAAGCTTGGCAATATGGATATGTAGATCTCCTCCCATGTAACCGACTTTGTGTAACCCTAGCCTCCTTCGGTGTCTATATAATCCGGAGGGTTTAGTCCGTAGGACAACATACAATCATACCATAGGATAGCTTCTAGGGTTTAGCCTCTACGATCTCGTGGCAGATCAACTCTTGTAATACTCATATCATCAAGATCAATCAGGCAGGACGTAGGGTATTACCTCCATCGAGAGGGCTCGAACCTGGGTAAACATCATGTCCCCCACCTCATGTTACCATCCGCCTTAGACGCACAGTTCGGACCCCCTACCCGAGATCCGCCAGTTTTGACACCGACATTGGTTCTTTGATTGAGAGTTCCACTGTGTCGTCATCATAAGGAGGGATGGCTCGTCTCGTTGTTAAGAACAACATCACCTCTGGGGGAGCCCTGGCTGTAGGCCAAACTCTCCGACTAGGCGGCTTCGTCATGACCGCCCGCTCGGCCGTTGCGCCGACGATGACTTCTCAGGTCATCAAAAATAGCCTCTACATCGGCTCGAAATTCACCGAGCAGATGGATCCAATGGATCTCTCCTCTTTGAACGAGCTCTTGGATCGCATCGCCGCTCTGGGAGTCTCTACGAACTACGATTGGATTGGGCTTAAACCCGACCAAAGGGAGATTAACTCTCCGCCGGTCACGCATCAGATAGCGGTGGTGGAGGAGCAATGCGGCGATTCTCCCTCTATCCTGAGGACGAACTATGTCCAGATTCCCGAGCTCTCCGAGCCGGATACCTGCCCACGGGAGGACATCGCCCTAACCCTGAACCTAGAATCAGGCTGCATGCCAAACCTGCGGGGCAACATCCTGGAGCCCGAACTTCCAAGATCGAAAACTCCCCCGCCCTGGGGTCTCAGATTGGGTCAAGGTCTAGACTTAAATCCACCCACCCACCCAGATATAAACGATCTTTCCCACATTATGCAAGAGCCCCAAGAGATAGTACATCACTATTGGGCCAGATTCCTCCTTGTAATGAACAAGGTCAAGGACTGTCGTGAGGAAGACGCAATTTCGCTTTTGCAACAATTGCACGGACAAGGGAATCCTCAACGCCATAAGTCACCGTGACATAGCACACTTCGCTGACTTGGCGGCCATAGTACGGAAGTACTGTGCGATGGAAAGCGCCTGGAAAACCCAAACAAAATTTTGGGATAATCCGGCTCTGATAAAACCCCCAGTCCGAACTAAAAGGGTGCACTCTCATAAGGCGCCCGACTCAATTACCAAGAAGCAAAAGCCCACTACAAGGCATGGAACCGTATTGGAGGGATGGCTTAACAGGCCCTGCAAAATTCATAGAACAACGGATACCATACCAACACACAGTCTTAGAGCATGTTGGGTACTCCGGTAGGTGGCCAGGAGCGGTGAGGATCTCCTCATCCAAAACACTGCAGAGCACCATCACGTGAATAAGAATACAGTATTGATAGTCTTCGAGACCTTCGCCTCAAATAATAGGCGTAAGCGAGCACTCCGCAGCCTTGCCGAAGTCTGCCATGTGGCAACAATAAATCCATGGAGTGACATGGCTATCACCTTCAATGCCAGTGATGAACCTAAATTCCGAACAGCCCGAGCACCAGCCGCCTTGGTCCTCAGTCCAATTGTGGACGGCTTTCAGCTTACTAAAGTGCTCATGGACGGCGGCAGCGGATTAAACCTCATTTATGAAGAGACTCTTCAAAAAATGGAAATAGACAAAAACCGCATTGAGCAAAGCAACACGACCTTCCGAGGAATCGTCCCCAGTCGGGAGGTGATGACCCACAAGTATAGGGGATCTATCGTAGTACTTTCGATAAGTAAGAGTGTCGAACCCAACGAGGAGCAGAAGGAAATGATAAGCGGTTTTCAGCGAGGTATTCTTTGCAAGTACTAAAATAAGTGGTAACAGATAGTTTTGTGATAAGATAATTTGTAACGAGCAACAAGTAACAAAAGTAAATAAAGTGCAGCAAGGTGGCCCAATCCTTTTTTTAGCAAAGGACAAGCCTGGACAAACTCTTATATAAGGAAAAGTGCTCCCGAGGACACATGGGAATATCGTCAAGCTAGTTTTCATCACGTTCATATGATTCGTGTTCAGTACTTTGATAATTTGACATGTGGGTGGACCGGTGCTTGGGTGATGTTCTTACTTGAACAAGCATCCACTTATGATTAACCTCTATTGCAAGCATCCGCAACTACAACAAAAGCATTAAGGTAAACATAACCATATCATGAAACATATGGATCCAAATCAGCCCCTTACAAAGCAACGCATAAACTAGGGTTTAAGCTTCTGTCACTCTAGCAACCCATCATCTACTTATTACTTCCAAATGCCTTCCTCTAGGCCCAAATAATGGTGAAGTGTTATGTAGTCGACGTTCACATAACACCACTAGAGGCTAGACAACATACATCTCATCAAAATATCGAACGAATACCAAATTCACATGACTACTAATAGCAAGACTTCTCCCTTGTCCTCAGGAACAAACGTAACTACTCACAAAGCATATTCATGTTCATAATCATAGGGGTAACAATATGCATAAAGGATCTGAACATATGATCTTCCACCAATTAAACCAACTAGCATCAACTACAAGGAGTAATTAACACTACTAGCAACCTACTAGCACCAATCCCGGACTTGGAGACAAGAATTGGATACAAGGGATGAACTAGGGTTTTGAGATGAGATGGTGCTGATGAAGATGTTGATGGAGATTGCCCTCTCCGGATGAGAGGAGCGTTGGTGATGATGATGGCGATGATTTCCCCCTCCGGGAGAGAAGTTTCCCCGGCAGAACAGCTCTACTGGAGCCCTAGATTGGTTCCGCCAAGGATCCGCCTCGTGGCGGCGGAGTTTAGTCCCGAAAGGTTGCTTCTGGTTTTTTTCTCGACGAAAGACTTCATATAGCAGAAGATGGTCATCAGAGAGCCACCAGGGGCCCACGAGGTAGGGGGCGCGCCCTAGGGGGGCGCCCCCCACCCTCGTGGACAGGGGGTGGGCCCCCTGGTTTTCATCTTTGGCGAGGATTTTTCATTATTTATTATAAGGTATTCCGTGGAGTTTCAGGACTTTGGAGTTGTGCAGAATAGGTCTCTAATATTTGCTCCTTTTCCAGCCCAGAATTCCAGCTGCCGGCATTCTCCCTCCTTATGTAAACCTTATAAAATAAGAGAGAATAGCCATAAGTATTGTGACATAATGTGAAATAACAGCCCATAATGCAATAAATATCGATATAAAAGCGTGATGCAAAATGGACGTATCAACTCCCCCAAGCTTAGACCTCGCTTGTCCTCAATCGAAATCCGATAACAATAAATATGTCCCCATGTTTAGAGGTAGAGGCATCGATAAAAATAAAATACGGACATGAAGGCATCATGATTATTCTCATAACAGCAACATATATAGATATTGTCATATGATTACTTATGTTCAAGTGATGATCTATTCACAATGCAAAAGTATGAATCAGAAACCTTATTGAGAACCAACAAACTATAACCTCAGTCATTGAAGCAATTGCAATTTATCATAACATCAGAAAGAGTCTATGTCAGAGCTAAAAAGCAAGTCCACATACTCAATTATCATCTAGTCCTTCATAATTGCTAACACTCGTGCAATACTTGTGGTTACGGAGTTTTAATCGGACACAGAGAAAGATAGGGGCTTATAGTTTTGCCCCACAACCTTTTACCTCGAGGGTAATGTCAACTATAATAACTCATGACCCCCTACATCCAATTATATATATATCAGGTTCTTTCCAACATGCTAGGCTTGCCAAAGGATAAAATGAAAAAGGAAAGCTGAAGATCACCATGACTCTTGCATAAGGTAGAAGATAATAATAAAAGATAGGCCCTTCGCAGAGGGAAGCAGAGGTTGCCATGCGCTTTTATGGTTGGATGCACAAAATCTTAATGTGAAAGAACGTCACTTTATATTGCCCCTTGTGATATGAATCTTTATTATGCAGTCCGTCGCTTTTATTACTTCCACATCACAAGATCGGATAAAGCTTATTCCTCCCACACTAATCATACATATTTAGAGCAATTTTTATTGCTTTGCACCGATGAAAACTTACTTGAAGGATCTTACTCAATCCATAGGTAGATATGATGGACTCTCATGGCAAAACTTGTTTAAGGGTATTTGGAAGAACAAGTAGTATCTCTAGTTGGTGCTGAGAATTTGGCTAGCATGAGGGGGAAGGGCAAGCTCAACATGTTGGATGATCCATGACAACATACTTTATCTCAGATATAATAAAACATAACCCATTACGTTGTCTTCCTTGTCCAACATCAACTCTTTAGCATGCCATATTTTGATGAGTGCTCCCAATCATAAAAGATGTCAATAATAGTATATTTACATGTGAAACCTCTCTTTCCTTATTACTTCCTATTAATTGCAACGATGACCAAAGCTATGTCTGCCAACTCCCAACAACTTTTAAATCATCATACTCTTCCTATGTGAAGTCATTACTCTCAATAAGATCAATATGAACTTTTGTTTCTTCTTATTCTTTTTCTCTTTTCTTTTATGCACCCAAGATCATAGGAAGAAAATCAAGCCCTTGACTCAACACTAATCTTTATTATATAGCTCACAGACTCGATTACATAGAGATATCATAACGCAAAACTCAAAACTAGATCATGCCATGAACTTTATTCTACTAGATCAAAATACTACTAATAGGATCGAACTAAGCAAAACGGTAAAGATAGGAGTTGTGATTGTCATACGATACCGGGGCACCTCCCCCAAGTTTGGTTGTTGCCAAGGGGAGTGCCCATACCCATGTTATTATATCTCCTTTGTTGGTGAAGATGGAGGTGATGGATAGTCGCACATCGAGCGTAAGAGGTCCTCTAGCTTGCGAATAATGCCCTTGAGTGCAAAGATATGCTCCTTCAACAAAATATTTTCACTTGTGAGATACTTGTTTTGAATATGAGTTAACTCAATCATATGGAAAGCTTCGATCTCAGTTGGGGTAAGAAGGTTGTGATCAAGTTGAAGGATGTCTTCTGTTGTCGGAGCTTGGTTCTCCGTGGCCTTCTTGATCCCTTCATCCTTGTTGATCTCCATGGGTTCTTCCCTCTCCAGCTCTATCTTAATTAGCCAGGCATCTTTGTCACCGTTGTTGGAGGAGGGGGGCGTCATGATGCCTGGCCTTGACAACCCTGACAAAGAACAGCCCAAAACAAGAACAGAGGATATTTGCGTGATACAGGAGTCAAAACCTTCGGGAGAATATATAGTGATTTTTTACCGACCAAAATACGTATCGTGCAAGAAAACGGAGTCCGGAAGGCACACGAGGTGCTCACGAGGTAGGGGCGCGCCCAGGGGGGTAGGGCGCGCCCTCCACCCTCGTGGGGCCCTCATGTCCTTCCCGGGCTGCTACTTAATTTTCTATTTTTCTAAATATTCCAAAACGGAGAAATATTGCCTTAAAAACTGTTTTGGAATCGGTTTACTTACCGTACCACATACCTATTCCTTTTCGGAGTCTAAAACATTCTGAAAAGTGACCCTTATGTATTCCTCCGGGGTTACGGTTTCAATAATATTGGTTTCAATATTTATGGGATTACCTAAGATATAGTGTTTAATTCTCTGACCGTTTACCACCTTCGGATTTGTGCCTTCGAAGTTGTTGATTTTTATGGCACCGGAACGATAGATCTCCTCAATAACATAGGGGCCTTCCCATTTAGAGAGAAGTTTTCCTGCAAAAAATCTTAAATGAGAGTTGTATAGCAATACATAATCACCTACATTAAACTCACGTTTTTGTATCCTTTTGTCATGCCATCTTTTAACCTTTTCTTTAAACAACTTGGCATTTTCATAAGCTTGGGTTCTCCATTCATCAAGAGAGCTAATATCAAATAACCTCTTTTCACCGGCAAGTTTGAAATCATGGTTGAGCTCTTTAATAGCCCAATATGCCTTATGTTCTAGTTCGAGAGGTAAGTGACATGCTTTTCCATATACCATTTTATACGGAGACATACCCATAGGATTTTTATATGCAGTTCTATAGGCCCATAATGCATCATCAAGTTTCTTGGACCAATTCTTTCTAGATTGACAGTCTTTTGCAAAATTAATTTGAGTTCTCTATTGCTCAATTCTACTTGACCACTAGACTGTGGGTGATACGGAGATACAATTCTATGATTGACGTCATATTTAGCAAGCTTTTTACGAAAAGCACCATGAATAAAATGTGAACCACCATCAGTCATTAAATATCTAGGGACTCCAAACCTCGGAAAAATAACTTCTTTAAGCATTTTAATAGAACTGTTATGATCAGCACTACTAGTTGGAATAGCTTCTACCCACTTAGTAACATAATCAACAGCAACTAAAATATGTGTATATCCATTAGAGGCAGGAAAAGGTCCCATATAATCAAAGCCCCAAACATCAAACGGTTCAATAACAAGTGAATAATTCATAGGCATTTGTTGACGTCTACTAATATTACCAATTCTTTGACATTCATCACAAGATAGGACAAACTTACGGGCATCCTTGAAGAGAGTAGGCCAATAAAAACCGGATTGCAATACCTTATGTGCAGTTCTATCTCCCGCGTGTTGTCCTCCATAAGTTTCAGAGTGGCACTTGCGTAGGATCTGTTCCTGTTCATGCTAAGGTACACAACATCTAATAACACCATCTACTCCTTCTTTATAAAGATGTGGGTCATCCCAAAAGTAATGTCTCAAATCATAAAAGAACTTTTTCTTTTGTTGGTATGTGAAGCTAGGTGGTATGAATTTAGCAACAATGTAATTAGCATAATCAGCATACCAAGGAGTACTACGAGAAGTACTTATGACATTTAATTATTCATCAGGAAAGCTATCATCAATAGGTAGTGGGTCATCAAGAACATTCTCTAACCTAGATAAGTTGTCTGCAACGGGGTTCTCAGCTCCTCTTCTATCAACAATATGCAAATCAAATTCTTGTAACAAGAGAACCCATCTAATAAGTCTAGGTTTAGCATCTTTCTTCTCCATAAGATATTTAATAGCAGCATGATCAATGTGGATAGTTACTTTAGAATCAACAATATAAGGTTTGAACTTATCACAAGCAAATACAACTGCTAAAAGTTATTTTTCAGTAGTAGCATAATTTCTTTGAGCATTGTCTAGAGTCTTACTAGCATAATGGATACAATTTAATTTCTTATAAACTCTTTTCCCTAGAAAAGCACCTACAGTATAATCGCTAGCATCACACATAATTTCAAAGGGTAAATTCCAATCAGGTGGCTCAACAATAGGTGCAGAGACTAATGCTTTCTTAAGTATTTCAAATGCTTCTACACAATCATCATCAAAGACAAATGGTATATCTTTTTGTAATAAATTAGTCAGAGGCCGAGAAATTTTTGAGAAGTCCTTAATGAACCTCCTATAAAATCCGGCGTGACCAAGGAAACTTCTTATACCTTTGATGTCCTTTGGACACGGCATCTTTTCAATAGCATCAATCTTGGCTTTATCAACTTCAATACCTCTTTCAGAAACTTTATGCCCCAAGACAATACCTTCATTAACCATAAAGTGGCACTTTTCCCAATTCAAGACAAGATTAGTTTCTTCACATCTCTGCAAAACTCGATCAAGATTGCTCAAGCAATCATCAAAAGAAGATCCATAGACGGAAAAGTCGTCCATGAAAACCTCACAAATCTTTTCACAGAAGTCAGAGAATATAGCCATCATGCATCTTTGAAAGGTAGCAGGTGCATTACATAAACCAAAAGGCATACGTCTATAAGCAAAAGTACCAAAAGGGCATGTAAAAGTAGTCTTTGATTGATCTTTAGCCGACACAGGTATTTGAGAGAAACCAGAATAACCATCTAGAAAGCAGTAATGTGTATGTTTGCATAATCTTTCTAGCATTTGATCGATCAAAGGTAAGGGGCAATGATCTTTCTTAGTAGCCTTATTTAATTTGCGGAAATCAATTACCATCCTATAACCTGTAATAATTCTTTGTGGAATCAATTCATCTTTATCATTAGGAACAACAGTAATACCTCCCTTCTTAGGGACACAATGAACAGGACTTACCCACTAACTATTAGCAACGGGATAAATTATACCTGCCTCCAGAAGCTTTAGTATTTCTTTTCTTACCACTTCTTTCATTTTAGGATTCAAACGTCATTGAGGATCACAAACTGGTTTGGCATCTGCTTCCAAATTTATTTTATGTTGACATAGAGTGGGACTAATGCCCTTAAGATCATCAAGAGTATATCCAATAGCAGCACAGTGCTTCTTCAGAGTTTTCAATAATCTTTCTTCTTCATGCTTTGAAAGGTCAGCACTAATAATAATAGGATATATCTTATTTTCATCAAGATAAGCATATTTAAGATTATCAGACAACGGTTTAAGCTCAAACATGGGATCACCCTTAGGTGGAGGGGGATCCCCTAGGATTTCAACAGGAAAATTGTGTTTCAGAATAGGTTCCTGTTTAAAGAATACTTCATCTATTTCCCTTCTTTCATTC
>NC_053022.1:439516889-439605880 GCF_003073215.2 Triticum urartu | reverse complement strand
GCTGCCTGCGCCTGGCGCCTGGCGCGCGCGCGGCTGGTGCTGGGGCCTGGCCGGCCGGCCTGCTGGCTGGGCCTTGGCCCAAGGCGCTGCGAAGATTTTTTTTTAAATCGGTTTCGTGCGCAGAAAAACAAAAGAAAGAAAATCTAAACGAACTCCAAAATTCCTAAAGTAAATTTTCCCCGACTCCTGACAACGAGTCGAACAAAAAGAACTTTACTCCGGGCCTAAAATGCAATTTTCGAAAACGTGCATTTTTCCCTATCCAAATAAAAAGCAAACAAACTTCGGCAAACAAAATTTGATCTATTTATTAAATCTTCATTTTTCCTCAATTTTGGGAAAGTCATATTATTCCCTCTCTTGTATTTTTGATATCGGAAAAATTATTGAAGAATAAATAAATCAAATGATCCTCTTTTCAAATTCGAGAAAACTCTCAAATATGAAAATAACGAAATCTCCAACTCTCTCCGAGGGTCCTTGAGTTGCGTGAAATTTCTAGGATCAACCAAAATGCATGAAAATATGATATGCATGATGATCTAGTGTATAACATTCCAAATTGAAAATTTGGGATGTTACAAACCTACCCCCCTTAAGATGAATCTCGCCCTCGAGATTCGGGTTGGCTCGAAAATAGGTGAGGATGGTCCTTGAGCAAATCTTCTTCTCTCTCCCAGGTGGCTTCATCCTCTGAGTGGTGGTTCCACTGAACTTTTCAAAACTTGATAACCTTGCTGCGGGTAACTCTGCTGGCATAATCGAGAATCTTGACTGGCTTCTCCTCATACGTTAAGTCGTCCTTCAACTGAATCGCTTCGAGTGGCACGGTATCTCTTAGCGGTACCTCCGCCATCTCGGCGTGACACTTCTTCAGCTGAGAAACATGGAATACATCATGAACTCCTGACAGTCCCTCTGGTAATTCCAATTTATAAGCGACTTCTCCCATACGTTGCAAGATCTTATACGGTCCAACGAAACGCGGTGCTAACTTTCCCTTAACTCCAAAGCGCTTAACTCCTCGAAGTGGGGATACTCGAAGATAAACTTTGTCTCCGGTTTCGTAAACTGTCTCCTTGCATTTAGAATCTGCGTAGCTCTTCTGCCTGGACTGGGCTACTTTGAGCCTATCGCGAATCAACTTAACTTTCCGCTCAGACTCCTTAATCAAATCTGGTCCAAAGAATTGACGGTCTCCAACTTCGTCCCATGACAACGGTGTCCTGCACCTCCTTCCGTATAAAGCTTCGAAAGGTGCCATCTTCAAACTGGTTTGGTAACTGTTGTTATAGGAAAACTCCGCATATGGCAAGTTATCGTCCCAACTAGATCCATAATCTAGTGCACAAGCTCTCAGCATATCTTCCAAAATCTGATTGACCCTCTCGGTCTGTCCATCTGTCTGCGGATGAAAAGCTGTGCTGAACTCTAGTCTGGTTCCTAAAGTTTCATGCAACTGATTCCAAAACTTTGAGGTAAATTGGGTTCCTCTATCTGATACGATACTCCTCGGAACTCCATGCAAACAAATGATCCTAGTCATGTATATCTTTGCCAACTTAGCACTGGTGTAAGTGGTCTTAACTGGAATGAAATGTGCTACCTTCGTCAAACGATCAACTACTACCCATATCGAATGGTAGCCTGCCTTTGTCCTGGGTAGTCCCGTGATAAAATCCATGCCTATCTTATCCCACTTCCATTCGGGTATCGACAATGGTTGTAACAATCCTGCTGGCTTCTGATGCTCGGCCTTTACTCTCTGACATACGTCACAAACTGCTACAAATGCTGCAATATCCTTCTTCATTCCGGTCCACCAGAATGTTTCCTTTAAATCCAAATACATCTTGGTATTCCCTGGGTGAATCGAATACGGTGAATCATGTGCCTCTTGCAAAATCAGCTTCCTGATCTCTGGGTCATTGGGTACATAAACACGGTCCTCAAACCATAGGGTATCGTGTTCATCCTCACGAAATCCCTTTGCTTTTCCTTCGCTCAGTTTCTCTTTTATAGCAGCAATCTCCTTGTCAGATTTCTGGGCTTCTCTAATCTTATCCATCAATGTTGACTGAATCTCCAATGCTGCTACATAGCCTCTCAGAACTATTTCCAAACATAGCTCACGAAGGTTTTCTGCTAACTCCTTGGGTATTTTCCCCGTCATTAGAGTATTGACATGGCTCTTACGGCTCAATGCGTCAGCTACTACATTAGCTTTTCTGGTATGGTAATGCAATCTCATATCATAATCCTTGATGAGCTCCAACCATCTCCTCTATCTGAGGTTCAACTCCTTCTGCGTGAAAATGTACTTCAAACTCTTGTGATCCGTGTACACCTCACAATGGTTTCCAAGGAGGAAATGTCTCCACGTTTTCAACGCATGCACTACGGCTGCTAAATCCAAATCATGTGTGGCATAATTCAACTCATGAGGCTTCAGTTGCCATGAAGCATACGAAACAACTCTCCCTTCCTGCATAAGCACTGCTCCAAGTCCTCGACTTGAAGCATTGCAATACACCTCATAATCCTTGGTCTGATCTGGCAAAATCAATACTGGTGAGGTAACCAAACGTTTCTTCAACTACTGGAAACTTGCCTCACAATCCTCAGTCCATTTGAACTTAGTATCCTTCTTCAACAACTCCGTCATAGGCTTCGCAATCTTTGAGAAATTCTCAATAAACCTCCGGTAGTATCCTGCGAGTCCAAGAAAACTCCGTATCTCTACAACTGTTGTTGGTGCTTCCCATTCGGTTACGGTCTCAACCCTTGTGGGGTCAACTGTTATACCTTCTCCAGATATAACGTGTCCGAGGAATCCAACTTCCTTTAACCCAAAACTCGCATTTGCTGAATTTGGCATATAACTGATGTTCCCTTAGTTTCTCCAAAACCAAACGCAAATGTTCCTTATGCTCCTCTTCATTCTTTGAATAAACCAGGATGTCATCAATGAACACTACGACGAACTTATCCAAAAACTCCATAAACACTTTGTTCATCAGGTTCTTAAAATAGGCAGGTGCGTTAGTCAGTCCAAATGACATAACGGTATACTCATACAGTCCATATCTTGTGGTGAATGCTGTCTTAGGTATGTCCTGCTCTCGAATCTTCAATTGATGGTACCCTGATCGCAAATCGATCTTGGAAAACACTTTAGCTCCTTGCAACCGATCAAACAGATCGTTGATCATTGGCAGTGGGTACTTGTTCTTGATGGTTACTTCATTCAATCCCCGATAATCTACAACCATCCTTAATGATCCATCCTTCTTTTCCACTAGAAGTACGGGTGATCCCCAAGGCGAAGAACTTGGGCGAATGTAACCTTTATCCAATAACTCCTTAATCTGATTTTTAATTTCCACCAAATCCTTTGTTGGCATCCGGTACGGTCGCTTCGATATTGGGCCTGTACCTGGCAATAACTCAATCAAAAACTCAATGTCTCTATCCGGTGGCATGCCTGGCAATTCCTCAAGAAATACATCAGGAAAATCCTTTACCACTGGTACTTCCTCCTGCACAACTCCTGATAAGGAATTTACTTGTGTCCTGTTTGGCACATGCCGGGATACATACTTGATCCTTCTTCCTTCTGGTGTGGTAAGCAAAATTGTCTTACTGGCGCAATCGATGTTTCCTCCATACATCGACAGCCAATCCATACCAAGAATCACATCCAGACCTTGGGATTCCAGAATAATTAAATCCGTTGGGAAAACATGCCTTCCTATACTTAATGGTACTTGGAAACATTCTTGTCTGGCCATGTACTCTGCTCCTGGCGAGCTTACTAGCATAGGTGTTTTAAGAATCCTAGTGGGCAGGCTATACTTTTCCACAAATCCCCTTGATATGTATGAATGCGATGCACCAGTATCGAAAAGAACGAGTGCGGTAAATGACTTAACCAAAAACTTACCGATTACTGCATCGGGCTGATCTTCAACCTCCTCCACATTAACGTGGTTCACCTGTCCCCTATTGAAAGGGTTCGGCTTCTTCCCAGAGCTTCCATTGCCATTTCCATTCTGGCCTTCGGGACATTCATTGGCATAATGTCCGGTCTTGGAACACTTGAAACAGGTGACTTGACTCAGATCTCTCTTGGTTGGGGTCGATGGGGTGGTACGGTTCTGGCCGTTGCTTCCTCCATTCCCATTACCATTCTTGTGGCCATTATGGTTGTGCGAGCTACCTCCTCCATGGGTGTGCTGAAACTGAAATCCCGGTTTAGGGGTAAAATGGGGCTTTTGCTGGGCTCCAGAGTTATACTTCCCCTGTCCATATTTCCTCTTGCGATTCTCAATCTGCTGTTGCTTCCCTTCAATCATGATGGCACGATCTACCAACTCCTGGTACTTGTTGAAACTTGCTACCATCAACTGCATGCTTAGCTCATCATTCAATCCTTCCAGAAACTTCTCCTGCTTAGCTGCATCCGTAGCAATGTCATCTGGGGCATAACGTGCTAACTTGCTGAAGTCGTCAACGTACTGGCCAACTGTCCTTCCTCCTTGGCGTAAGTTGCGAAACTCACGCTTCTTTATGGCCATAGCTCCTGCTGAAACATGGGCAGTGTAGAAAGCTTGCTGAAACTGATCCCATGTGACAGTGTCAACTGGGTAAGTGGCTGTGAAATTCTCCCACCATGCTGCCGCGGGTCCGTCAAGCTGGTGAGCGGCAAACTTCACTTTCTCACCATCCGTGCATCCTGCGGTGGTCAACTCCCTTCCTATCTTGCGGAGCCAATCGTCTGCTACTGTTGGCTCGGTGCTACTGGAAAACACCGGCAGATTCAGCCTAAGGAAACGGGCTAAGTGGTCAACAGGTGGTGGTGGTGGTGGGTTGTTGTTGTTGTTCTGCTGGTTCTGGACTAACATCTGCATCAATTGATTCTGCTTCTGGATCAACTGAGTGAGCTCCGATGGAAATCCATTGTCACGTCTCGGAGGCATCTGAGGGTTTAGAAAAGACGAGATGAGAATAGAGTGAGGTCTAAAGAGAAAACACTACCCCAATGCACATGAGCAAATGCACACAAAATCACTTCAATCAATCAAACAAGGGCTTACAATCGATCTAAAACTATCGCCAAAGTGCTCGACTATAATGTTTACATGGAGGAAATACTACTACTATCTGGTGGTCATCCAGAAATTTGAACCGGTGGAAGACTCCATGATATCTGCTCCAGCTTCGTCTTCAAAGTCGGGTTCACTTGGATCCGAATCGGTGTCGTCGATGATGATGTAGTTATCCGGACATGCGACGTACTCGCCCTCCTCCTTGGATGCTAACTTCCTCTTGAGTTCTTCAATCTCCTGCTTAAGATCGCCATTGTGTCTTGCTAGAGCTACGATCTCGTCCATGTAGTCCTTGCGTGTAGACTTCAGTTCTCCTTCTAGCTCGATGATCCTTGCCTTTGCATTCTTCAACTCTATCATATCATTGCACATCTGGTTCTCGTGGCGTCGAATGTGCTGGTTTAACTCCTGGATGAAAGATGCAATGGATCTATCCTTCTTGGTGCTGACTAACTCCCATTGTTCATCTCAGCGTCCGCAAATCTGGTAGATAGTGTCCTTGAGGTCTTCTTGATAAACTTCTCCAATGCGTCCCATGGTGATATGAGCTGCCATGCTCCTTCCCAGACTCCAGGTTGGTGCATTGAAAACACTATCTATAGGCTTCGTGATTGGCGCGAATGTCCTTCCCGGAACGTGAGCTTGAATCTTCCAGCGCTCCTCTTCAGGCAGAGTGGCGTTGAAGGTTCCCGTGAAGCTTGGTAATCCAATGTTCAGGTACTTGGTGACTTCCTTCAGGTGAAATCCAAATGGTGTGCCTTCATCCGGTTGAGCGTACTTAATCTTCGTGTTCGTCATCCTAAAAGAGTAGAAAAGATGAGGAGTTAGAAAATGAGAAGAGAATAGTGATCTATGGCTTTAACTTAGTGGTCGTGTCCTACAGTCAGCGTGTGCTCTGATACCATCTCTGTGGCGACCCGACCCGAATGGATCAAGTGCTCTGTGCTCAGGTGTCATCCCTGGATCAGTAATGCTGACACCACACAGTACATCGAAGGATTTATAGCAGAGTGGCAATCACACACTTATTACATCGTTGTCTCAAAGAGAACTTATTACAATAAATATGGCTTAAGGCCATCTAATAACGATAACAGCGGAAGACTCGGAAGATAAATGGGTCCATCAACTCCAACGGCATCACTGAGTATAGAACCACGACCTAAAAGCACCTTACTCATCGTCTGAAAAGTCTGCAACATGAGAAGTTGCAGCCCGAAAACGGGTCAGCACATGGAATATGCTGGCAATGTAACACATAGAGAGTAATGGAATGAAACAGCTATACTATATGCATATATGGCTGGTGGAAAGCTCTATGGTTACAGTTTTTGCGTAAAGCCAGTTTTTCCCTACTGCAAAGGAATAGATTTATTTAACTATCATGGTGGTTGTGAAACATCGAGAATGGTTGACAGCATTCCGATCCCAATTAAGTGAACAATTAAAACCCAACAACATTAATTAGAAGTAACATGACGAGATTCACATGATATTCAAGTACTAGATACTCAAGTTGTCCATAACCGGGGACACGGCTAATCATGATTAGTTTGTACACTCTGCAGAGGTTTGCGCACTTTTCCCCACAAGACTCGATCCCTCCGTTTGGTTTCTCGCACTACATGGTGTTTGAGAAACGGATGACCGAGACATAGTCTTTCAGAAGCGCTAGCACCTTACATGTGGGTAGACCGGTACACCTACTTTCCCCTACATCTGCTAGTCTACCCGTAAGAGTTCGCACGACTTAGTCAACTATGCCAGAGCCCATAATGGCTTGTGGCTGCACACGGAAGTTTCTAGCATGAAAGATCTTATGATCCCTTTGAGCCTGGGTGGCGGTCCGAAATAAAAACAGGCAAGTCCTGATAGACATCAGGTGCCTCAATCCACCCAGATGTGTGTTTAAGTTGCCACCTTATATAAACCATTAAAATTATCAACTCACATCTGTCATGGATATCACTCACCCAATCCACGTCTACTAGCATAGCATGGCATAATAAGCAACGTAGAGGTAACTCCCAAAGGTTTCATAATAATATAGGTGATAGGTACTACCTCATCTACTTCCCATCCCACAATTTAATTAGACCCTAATCATGCAATGTGAGAGGATTGATCTAATGCAATAAAACATGGGGTGTAGAAAAGGTATGATCAAAGTGTTACTTGCCTTGCTGATGATCCGCGAGTCCTAGGGATTCGAAGTAACAAGCGGCACAATCCGGGTGATCTATCGCAGACAAACAACAAGCATACAATAAGTACTCATCTAATGCACAGGTAAAACTCGAACGAGAGAACGAACCAGAAAGTTCAACTTAAGAACTCCGGTTGCAAAGAAAGAACGAACCGAACAAACGATGGAAAACAAACGGCGGAAGAAAACAACTCGGTTCTAGCAAGTTGAAACTAGGTCAAATTTTACTATAGAAAAAGCTTGTTCAAGTTTGATTAGACGGAACGGCCGTTTCGAGACGAAACTCCAGGTGCTTGAATCACCTGATTCCGATAAACGAGCGAGAAGAAAGACTAGAACGAAGATCGGATCTGAGATCGCGATCGCGGAATAAATCCGACGAAAAAGAAAACGAAGAGCGGTTAAACGAACGGACGTCGTTAACCGGGAAATAATCGGTGATCACGTTCGTTGAGACGAACGGTCCGAAAGAAGAACGAAAACCGATCTAGGGTTTCGGAAGAAAACCGAAACAAAAACGGAAGAAAAGAAAAGAATCGGAGAGAAAACAGAACGGTTCTTTTAGGAAAACCGGACCGGGGAAAAAAAGAGGCGCGGCTACCTCGGGAGGCGGGCTCCGGGCGGCGGCGGCTAAGGGCGGCGGCGGCGGCTTAGGCGCGGGGCGGCGCGGCTAAGGCGGCGGCTTAGGGCGGCGCGCTGCTGCTTGCTACGGCTTAGGAGGAGAGGGGCTTGGGGTTTTGATGTGAGGAGAGGGGGGGTAGAGGGGTATATATACTAGGAGGGGGAGGGGGTAGATGCTTGGGCAAGGGGCAAGGGGGCGCCGGCCTAGAGTCCTTCTAGGACTCGGCCTAGGGCGGGGCGGCGGCTGCCTGCGCCTGGCGCCTGGCGCGCGCGCGGCTGGTGCTGGGGCCTGGCCGGCCGGCCTGCTGGCTGGGCCTTGGCCCAAGGCGCTGCGAAGATTTTTTTTTTAAATCGGTTTCGCGCGCAGAAAAACAAAAGAAAGAAAATCTAAACGAACTCCAAAATTCCTAAAGTAAATTTTCCCCGACTCCTGACAACGAGTCGAACAAAAAGAACTTTACTCCGGGCCTAAAATGCAATTTTCAAAAATGTGCATTTTTCCCTATCCAAATAAAAAGCAAACAAACTCCGGCAAACAAAATTTGATCTATTTATTAATTCTTCATTTTTCCTCAATTTTGGGAAAGTCATATTATTCCCTCTCTTATATTTTTGATATCGGAAAAATTATTGAAGAATAAATAAATCAAATGATCCTCTTTTCAAATTCGAGAAAACTCTCAAATATGAAAATAACGAAATCTCCAACTCTCTCCGAGGGTCCTTGAGTTGCGTGAAATTTCTAGGATCAACCAAAATGCATGAAAATATGATATGCATGATGATCTAGTGTATAACATTCCAAATTGAAAATTTGGGATGTTACACCGGGGCGGTGGCGGACCGACAGTGGGGAGTGGTTTCGGGGCAGCGGCGGACCGGCGCTGGGGAGTGGTTTCGGGAGCGCGTGGGGCAGCGGTTTGGCCGGTGGTGGCTGGCGGCTCAGGGGGTGGAGGTTGAAGATGAACTGCTACACGACCAGCTACCCCGGCTCTCGCACGCGCTGCTGCTGCTGCTGCTTTTCTGCTACTAGTGCGTTTAGTTTTGACAGTAAAACTCAGTCTCGATAGCAAAATTCAATTTTGATAGTTTAGTTCAGTTTCAACATTTAAATACAGTTTCGACAGTTAAGTTCAGAGATGAGCGGCTGATGTATTTTACATCTAGCACTTTGTGGTTATGTATCTTACATCATCTATTGGAGATGCTATTAGAATTCCACTCAGGTTAACGTTGTCTCTCTTGTCCTACTTCAGCCTCGGCGTCATACAACTCATCGGAGCTGCTCCAACGATGAAACCCTCCATCATAGCGGAGCAGTACCCCGGGCTCCATCTCCAGACGCCTAAGATCTTCTTCCCCTCTTCCGACAGCCAAGTCAGCCGGAGCATCCTCACCAACCAACCCAATTAGACTGAGATCGACATGGCTTCGCCAAAGAGGTTGTACACTTGTTGCATCTCTTTTTACTCTACATGTTATATTTATTGTCCACTAAGCACACGTAGTAACGTGAAATACAATTATTTTATCTTACTATATGACAAGCAGTGAGGTACCATGCAACTTAGCTATCTGTGATGGACTCTCTTGAACGCCATCATTATTTATCTCTGCATGTTTGAGCTGTGCATTTGTCGATGGGCCTGGGAGTTGAGCTAGTAGGGCAGTTGCATGGATCCAATGTAGTAGAAGTAGCACAAAAACATTTTTTGAGTGTAGGCTTTTCCTTACTCAAGCCTGCCTACTAGAATCGCCAGTGCTTCAAAGGAAAAATAAAGAAAAACATAGGAATTGGAAAGTTTCCTATGGTACTACTATTCATGCATTTGGCTCAAAGGAATGGAGCAAAGGAAACCTGTAGGGTTTGTTCCTTTAGTGTCTCCTTGAAAGAAAAACCGTAGGAATTTTAATTTCCACTTGTCCTCCTTTTCAAATTCCTATTCATGAAGCACAAGACTAAGAGATAGTAGCATAATAGCATTATAACCATACATTTTCTTGTGGTTTGACTTAATCTCACCATGCTTCTTTGCATCATGTGATCTTCCAATTCTTGTGAACCAAACACCCAAATTGGCAGAAATTCTGTGTTTTTAAATTCTCTGTTTTGCACGTGTATTCCTATCCTATTCCTGTCTATTTCCTATCACTGCATTGTTAGAATACTCAAATTCAAACAAGCCCTTACACAATTACTTCTGTTACATATATGTGTCAAAGAAAACCTTGTGTGGTTTGTCCTTTTCCTGCTGCGATGTGTTCCACCCAAGCTCAGCTGCTCCAATGACGGAAGGGTTCACCATAGCAGGGATCCGCTCTCTAGACTGTCTTTCATCGCCTCAGATCTTCTTCCCCGCCACTAGCAGCCACAACAACTGCATTACCATCATCAACTGAGCAGATGACCTTGAGGACTACACGGGTCTGCAAGAGAGATCGCACTCTTTCATGTCTGCTTACGTTATGCATCGCTTAATATAATGACATACTACTTTATCGTCATGTTCACCAATTAGACTCCTAGTCGGGTCCAAACTAATGCTGAAACTTGAGTTTTTAAATGGTTGTGGGGTACATATTGGGGCACCAATCAGTACTATCTGTCTACTATCTGGTTAATCTTGGGTGTCTACTATGAGTTTCATGTTGGGTGCAAACAAACATTAAAGGAGCCATTATCTGTATTTTTTGACTAAAGCTATTATCTGCCTGCTATCATTGGCTTTGGGTCCATCCATAGTTTGCTACCGTCACTCTAGATTTGTGCATGCACTCCTTACATAATCTCACTATGTTTTATTCCTATGCATGTTAGTTATTGTACACAATGGAACTGAACATGTAGATCAAAAGAGACGAGCCTTGCGTGGCAATAAAATTTCGTGCAATCGTCGCTCCATGGTGGGCGCAAAGGCAGAGCCCCCTCCACCCATTTCGGATTGTAATTAAGAGGAAGATAATTGTTCTGAGGGGGGTTCGGAAGGAGAAGACCACTCCTATTTACCCCCTGAGGTCTTCGCTCTAACTTGGCATGCTGATGTTGGTAATATCATGCATATTGTGCCTTGCATTGCTTACTTTATACATCAAATATGTCATCTGCTTAGTTTAGACATGCTTTGTGTGAATGCCATCTGTTTAGTTTCTTTATCGTATATGTGAATCATGCAATGCCATCTTGTTTAGCCAAGCATCATATATGGGAATTCTGCAATGCCACCCTCGTTAGCCAGTCATCTTATATGTGAATTATATCATGCCATCATTTTTTTATTATGTGTTAAATTTGTCAACAATTTTAGTACATTCAATTACTCGTTCTATGCATCAGCCATTTGGGACGGTCATGGAAAAATCTGGAGTGGAAACAAGGTCTTCAGAGCAGACAATGCTATGTGATGAAGCGCATATCTTGCTAGTTACGGATAGCTCCTCAGAGGAGGATTCAGAGGCAGATGACCAGTCCTATCCCCCCCCCCGAGGTGCATGCTCTAACTTGGCAGGGTTATCTTGCTCATATAGTGCATATGGTATCTTGCATTGCTATGTCATTTTCTTAGTTAAGACATGTTTTGTGTCTAATTACCATATATGTGAATTATGCAATGCCATCTTGTTGCAAGACATTATATATGTGAATTATACAATGCTATCTTGTTGCAAGGCATTATATATGTGAATTATGCAATGCCATGTTGTTTAGCCAAGCGTCATATATGTAAATGATATCGTCCTTTTTGTATTTCTCGTTGCATTTGTCAACAATGTGTGTATATTCAACTGATCTTCCTGTGCATTAGCCATTTGAATTGGTGATGGAGAAATCTGGAGTGAAAACAAGGTCTTCAGAGCAGACAATGCTGCCTGCTGAAGCAGATATCTTGTTGGTTATAGATAGCTCTTCACAGGAGGATTCAGAGGCAGATGGCCAGTCCTATTATCCCCCTGAGGTGTATGCTCAAACTTGGCAGGGTTATATTACTCATATCATGCATATGTTGTATTGCAATGCTTAGTTTTTACATCATATACACAATATTGAATGCCATCTCCTTAGTTGACACATCACATATGTGATTGCCCTCTGCTCACTTGCTTAGTATATAAATTATATATTTGAATTATATCATGCCATGATGTTTACATAGACAGCATGTATCTGAATTATGGCAAGCCAACCCATTTTCTAAAGACATAATATAGTTATATCATCTCATCCTGTTTACATAGTCATCATATTTTGAATTATTTCATTCTATCCGTGAATTATATCATGCCATCATGTTTCCATCGATGACATGTTTGTGATTTATGGCATGCCAACCACTTAAATAGACACATCGTATAGTTATATCATGTCATCCTATTTACATAGTCATCATATTTTGAAGTACGTCATTCTATCCTGTTTAGTTAGCCCTCATACATGTGAAATTGTGTCATGCTATCCTGTTTAATTAGCCATCATATATGTGAAATTATGTCCTGCTATTCTGGTTGGTTAGACAACATAAATGTGAATTATTTCATGCCCTGTTTTCTTCCCTACTATCCATTGCACCTGTCTATCTTACAATGTCTGTACATTCAATTACTTTTCTTGTTTATCAACCATTTCAATTGGAGGGGGGTGATGGCAGTATCTGTGGGAGTAAAAACACTGTCTTCAGAAAAGATCGTGCTACCAGTCGATGCAGATAGAACCACGGTTGTACTTTCCCAAGAACCAGCCCCACCACACATAACCCAGACTCACGCAAATTGTACCCCTACCTAGTTGGACAGAGAACCAGCTACACCCCTTCTAACCCCAACCCCAGCAGATAGTACCCCAGTTCCAGTTGACACAACACCGTCTCCACCACAGAGCACCCAAACACGAGCAATTAGTAAGGCAACTGCAGTGCCCAAATCACGAGGACCACCACTCCGAACCTCAAGTCAACGCTTAAAGCAGAAGAAGAATTGTTCACAGGTCAGGTACCGCAGCTATGGTTCATGCTACTTTGCTCTTGCATCACTATATTTACTAATACCAACTAATTTCAAATTTGAAGGATGCAATTGAAACTCCAATGGCGCAATAGCTATGTTTTAAACATGTTTCTTTAACATGTTTGCTGTTGTAACTTGCTCTATGTTGATTTCAGTTTCAATTGAATAAACAATTATGTTCTCATGCCACGCACATTACAAGTGTTGTTATTGTTGTGTAGTTTCCCACACTTATATTCTGTCTATGTTGCTTTGTCTTAAATAGATATGATTTGAACTGTCTCTATCTTGATTTGGCAACATAAACTAGAATGCTATAGACCATACAATGACCATACTACATAGATATATGTTTGTTTCATGTTGTTATCCTGTCCACCTTACTACTGAACTAGTTTACCAAAATGATTTTCATATACAACATGGTAAACATGTGATGTGTTTGTTTGTTTCTCTTTTAGAACGCGGATAAAATATGGGAGAAGAATACCCCGTTATGCAATCATAAGGGAAGTAATGCAGATAAGGTTCAAGATAGTGAGACATCCCTGATGGTCTCCAAGAAAGCTGATAAAAAATTATATGAAGACACTGAGACAACCCCAAAGCTTGTCTTGATGTAGTGTTCGAGTTACTTGCTACTACTGCTGGCACCAGCTCGTCGAACTCGCTGCCTAAATTAGTTCGGCTTCTTGAGTCTCAACTTCAAGTTGAAAGACATCGATAAGATGTTATGCGATAGGAAGCCGAAGGACTGAGGAAGTCCCTGGAGAATTTAGATGCATACTTTCTGGTGCAACAGCAAGTGCTGGAGGATTTAAGCGCCAAACAAGACAAAGTTAATAAGCTTGCTAAGCATCTTGCCAGCATTATGGATACCCAGGATATTGTTTCTTGAGCTCTTCTGAAGTGGTTTCAGTTCTGGACTTGTTTTGTTGCGGCATTTATTTGCACTGGTCGCCAACTTTGACAACTAGTGTATATGATATGCTGCTTTGTTCCCTATATTTGCACTAGTGGCGAACTTTGATGCCCAGTGGATGTAATATGTATAATAGCCATGATAGCCTAGCTTAAGTTGCTTGCGTATTTATTTCCTTGTTGTCTTGTTTATTTGTTTGCTTTTAGTCAGTGCAGTTCTTTTTACGCGGTTTGCTAGTGGCTGCAATAACCTATTTTTTAAAACTAGGCCACAATAACCATGGGCTACATATTTACTGTAGTTACCATGGGCCTCCTACGGGCCATAGAAACAATGGGCCTTCTCTAGGACATAGCATCAATGGGTCTTCTACGGGCCGTATGATCGATCGGCCAAACATGGGCCAATAACAGACCGCATCATGGGCCGTAAACAGGCTAGATTTGGAATTGTCTGTTCATGGGCTGACAATAATGGGTCGTCGTTAATTGGCCGTATTTGATGACGCTATGAAAACGGCCCAACGGATTAACGGCCACAAACGGGACGGTTGAAACCATGGACTAAATTTGGCCCACAAGCAAAAAAGGCCAGTAACAGGCCATAAGTAACCGGATGCTAGAAATGAGCCCAAGAATAAATGGGCCCTGTGAAGGCCGAAAGATAACAAGGGTTGGAAATGGCCCAATGGAATAATGGGCCGTTAATGGGTGTAAAGTGGTACACTATTCATTGCAGGCCAGATTCACCACGGCCGTTAATGGGCCAAGAGTTACAAATGGCCTCGTATGGGCCGAAAGACATCACGGGCCATACATGGGCCGGAAGTTACAACGAGCTGGAATCATATTGGATGGCCCAGATGAAGCTATTGGGCTTAATTCCAATAGGCCGTAACGGGCCGTGAGTTAGCGAGTTGTAAATGGGCTATATACGAACAGTCCGTTAACAGGCTTTCCGTGGGCCGGCCCGTTACCTTTTGACCAAGTCAAACGGGCCGGCCTTTTCACCGGAATGGGCCTCTGTTGGGCTGTGCCACGTGTCGACGTATCATAAGTTCCTCCTATCCAATGAATGGATGACATCTGTCCCAACAATGAGCCAACACGTGTTTCCTCTGGCCAATGAGAATTTTACACGTGGAAAATCCTCATTGTTCCAAGCTGTTAGCGGGTTATCGGATCCAAAACCGGACCCGATAGCTTAACGGTGACCCGTTATGGTGGATGCCACGTGTCGGTCACCCTTGACGAAAGAACTTCCATGACGCGCCATTTATCGTCATGGAAGTGGACACTTCCGTGATGATAATTTTGGTAATGTCATGGAACACTTCTACGACAGCACATGGATGACAATATTGATTGTGTCATAAAATTGTCATGGATGTACATGCATGACAGAAAACGTGACCTATTGTGACAAACACGTATCATCACAGAAGTGTATTTTTTTGTAGTGCTTGTCGACCTCAGCATCATTGGGTTGGACGTGGAGGATGGTGATGTTGGTGTGACTGTCGGAGGCGGGGAAGAGATCTGAGGCCTCTGGAGACGGCGCCGAGGGTACTGCTCTGCTGTGATGAATGGTTCTGTCGTTGGAGCAGCTTCGATGAGGTGTACGACGGCGAGGTTGAAGCAGGACAAGACAGAGAACGTTAATCTGAAGTGGGAGTCTAATAGCATCTGCAATAGATGATGTAAAATACATCACCAAAAAGTGCTAGATGTAAAATGCATCAGCCGCCCCACGACCGCTCCGACAGATGTTGTAAATACTGTTGACTCTGAACTTAACTGAAGAAACTGAACTTTACAGTTGATTCTGAATTTTAATGTCGAAACTGAATTTTACTGACGAAACTGATTGAACTAGTAGCAGAGCACTACAATAGAAGTTTAGGGTGTTCGAGCACTGGTAGCAGAGAAGCAGTGATCTAAATGAGCAACCTCGAGTAGGAAACGCACTAGCAGAGAGCAACTCGTGCAACATCACCGTGAGAGAGTGCTAAAGCAGCAACTCCTATAGCTGTTGCAGGTCGTGCAGCAGCAGCATCAGTAGCGCAAGCGAGAGAAAGAGCAGAGCATCAGCATGAACGAGAGAAATAGCGGAGCAGCAGCATGAACGAGAGCAAGAGCGGAGCAGCAGCACAAATGAGAGAAAGAACGGAGCAGCAACGCGACCGACAGCAAGAGTGGAGCAGCATCGCGACCAACAACAACAGCAGAGCAGAGCAGCAGCATGAACGAAAGCAAGAGCAGTGCAGCAGCGTGACCAACAGTAAGAACAGACCTGCAGCGCGAGCGAGAGCCGAAGCAACAGCAGCAGCAACAACAACGTGAGTGAGAGCCGGAGCAGCAACTGTTGGGGAACATAGCATGCAATTTCAAAAAAAATTCCTACGATCACGCAAGATCTATCTAGGATATGCATAGCAACGAGACAGGGAGAGTGTGTTCACGTACCCTCATAGACCGAAAGTAGAAGCGTAGGTTAACGCGGTTGATGTAGTCGAACGTCTTCACGATCCAACCGATCCAAGTATCGAACGTACGACACCTCCATGTTCAACACACGTTCAGCTCAATGACGTCCCTTGAGCTCTTGATCTAGTAGAGGGTCGAGGGAAAGTTCGGACAGCACGACGGCATGGTGACGGTGATGGTGATGTGATCCATGCAGGGCTTCGCCTAAGCACTACGACGCTATGACAGGAGGAGTAAACTATGGAGGGGGGCACCGCACACGGCTAAGAAACAACTGTTGTGTCTTCGGGGTGCCCCCTGCCCACGTATATAAAGGAGGGGGAGGAGGAGGCAGGCCCAAGGGGGCGTGCCAAAGGGGGGAGTCCTACTTGGACTCCCAATCCAAGTAGGATTCGCCCCCCGCCCCTTCCATCCAATGGAGAGGGGAAAGGGGAAAGGGGGGCCGCGCCCCCACCCCTTGTCCAATTTGGTTTGGGCTTGGGGGGGCGTGCGCCACCTCCTGTAGCAGCCTCTGAGGGAGTCCTGGACTAAGGGGTCCTCGGGCGTCCGACCTGTTATCTAGTGGGCCGGACTGATGGGCTGTGAAGACATGAAGGCCGAAGACTATACCTGAGTCCGGATTGGACTCTCCTTGGCATGGAAGGCAAGCTTTGCGACCGACTATGAAGATTCCTCCTCATGTAACCGACTCTATGTAAACCCTAGATCCCCCCGGTGTCTATATAAACCGGAGGGGATAGTCCGGAAAGGGCACATTCATTACCATAGTTCTATAGGCTAGGCTTCTAGGGCTTAGCAATCACGATCTCGTGGTAGATCAACTCTTGTAACACCCATATTCATCAATATCAATCAAGAAGGACATAGGGTATTACCTCCATAGAGAGGGCCCGAACCTGGGTAAACATTGTGTCCCCTCTCTCCTGTTACCATTGATCCTAGACGCACAGTTCGGGACCCCCTACCCGATATCGCCGGTTTTGACACCGACATTGGTGCTTTCATTGAGAGTTCCAGTGTGCCGTCCGCGAAAGTTCCGATGGCTCCTTCAATCATCTACAGCGATGCAGTCCAAGGAGAAACCTTCCTCCCGGGACAGATTTTCGTGTTCGGCGACTTCATACTGCGGGCCAACTCGCTTGGCCATCTGGAGCAGATCGATAGCTACGCCCTTGGCCACTAGGTCAGATTTGGAAGCCTGAGCTACGTCACGGATATCCGTGGAGACTTGATCTTCAATGGATTTGATACCGCAACAATCGCTCCCCCTCGCTCCGATGAACATGGCCTAAATCTGTCACCAGATCACATCCAGAGGATGGTCCCTGCTGCTGCAACGGCCTTAGAACCAGAGCAAATCGTGCCATCCGAAGCCACAGAGTCCCCGGCGTTGGAGCCGCACACGGACTCGGCACCTCGCGATACCTACGACAATGGAACTCCAGACTCGTTTCCAGCTATGAGTTCCAAATCGGGTACGCTTGTGGACACCGAGCTGGATCGGTTATCGATTTTCGAATTTAGCTCCGCAGACATCTTCCAGCATTCACCCTTAGGTGATGTACTAAGCTCTTTAAAGAACCTGTCCTTAGAGAAGGACTCACAGCCGAACTATGTTCGGTTCAAACCAGAGGCTAATGATGGGAAATTTTGTTCCCACCCACCACCCACTTCATAGCCACTGTCGATGATTTAACCGACGTGCTCGATTATGGCTCCGATGACATCGACGGTATGGACGACGATGCCGACCAAGAGCAAGCCCCAAACCCGCCATTTACTGTACATTGGACGGACACCTCTTCGTACGATGTGTACATGGTCGACACACCTAAAAAAGCTAGCGACGATGACAAAGGAGATCCGGTTGCGAATAAATCTCCTGAGACGCAGTCCAAGCGTCGGCGCCCTAAACGCCGCTCTAAGCCTCATCACTCAAACGACGGGAATACTGGCACCGGAGAGAACAGCACTCCGGGCGACGCAGAAAAGAATGAAGACCCTGTTGGAGCTGCATCTGAATAGGAGGAACAAGACAACGGGCAAGATAACCCTGATAATTAGACCATGCCCAATGACCCACACGATGATAGTTATCGTCCAGTCTCCGAGGACGATGAGAGCCTCGGCAGTGAGGACTTCATCGTACCTAAGGCACCCCTCGAGCAGGAACGCTTCAAGCGTCAGCTAATAGACAACGCAAGAAGCCTGAAGAATAAGCAGCAGCAGCTTCAGGCCGATCAAAACTTGCTCATTGACAGGTGGACCGACATCCTGGCAGCCGAAGAATACGGCCTCCAGCGCCAAGTCAAGAGTTACCCAAAGCGTAGACTGCTACCTCAGTTCGATGAGGAAGCACCAAATCCCATACCTCCCTCACGCAATGCGGACCGACCACCACGCGGTCGGGATAGTGCGGCGGACTGACCACCCCGCGGTTGGGATAAAGCGACAACTCAGGCCGAACAACAGCTCGCCCCACCACCTCGCAAAAACAGGGACATAACAGCTCGGGACCATACATACGACCTTCGCCAGGAGCTGGACAGCAGAGAAGGACACATCAGATCAATATACGGATCACGAGGACGCTCCTCGACTCGGGATGACGGCTACCTATTCGGGCGTGACAAACCTAGTCACACCCGGGCCGATAACCGCAGACACACTCCATCAGGAGTGCGCCATGATGCGGCCTGATATAGAGGCTCTGCACACCCTCTCTGCTTTACAGATGAGGTGTTGGACCACGAATTCCCCGAGGGGTTCAAGCCCATCAATATTGAATCATATGACGAAACAACCGACCCCGCAATATGGATTGAGGACTTTATTCTCCACATCCACATGGCCCGGGGAAACGACCTCCACGCCATCAAATACCTCCCACTGAAACTCAAAGGGCCATCTAGACACTGGCTGAATAGCCTACCTGAGAATTCCATCGGCAGCTGGGAGGACCTGGAAGAGGCCTTTCTTGACAACTTCCAAGGTACATATGTCCGGCCACCCGATGCCGACGACTTAAGCCACATAGTTCAACAACCTGGTGAATCAGCCAGAAAATTCTGGACTAGGTTCCTAACCAAAAAGAACCAGATCGTTGACTGTCCGGATGCCGAAGCCCTAGCGGCCTTTAAACACAACATCCGTGATGAATGGCTAGCCCGCCACCTCGGCCAATAAAAGCCAAGATCCATGGCAGCCCTCACGGCACTTATGACTCGCTTTTGCGTGGGAGAAGACAGTTGGCTGGCTCGCAGCACAAACACAGCCAACAAAGCATGCCCCTCCAAGGCAAAAAAATAGCAATAGCAAGCTCCGGCGCAACAGACACAAACGCCAAAGCAATGGCGATTATACCGATGACACCATAGTTCACGCCGGATTCAGCGGCTCCAAATCCGGCCAGCGAAAGAAGCCCTATAAAAGAACGGCGGAGGACCATCCAGCTTGGACCGCATACTCGATCGTCCTTGCCAAATACATGGCACCCCAGAAAAACCGGCCAACCATACTACCAGAGATTGTCGGGTCCTTAAGCAAGCCAGCAAGGTAAATAGCGGAAACAAGGAAGGGGAATCGCAGAGCGAGGACGAAGACGAGGAACCTCAGCAGCCAAACAACGGGGGGCAGAAGAAATTCCTGCCTCAAGTCAACACGGTGAACATGATACAGGCTACACACATCCCCAAAAGGGAGCGCAAGCGCGCACTTAGGGACGTTTATGCGGTAGAGCTAGTCGCCCCAAAATTCAACCCATGGTGGTCATTCCAGATCACCTTCGATCATAGTGATCATCCAACTAGTATCTGTCACGGTGGTTCGGCCGCATTGGTGCTAGACCCAATCATCGACGGATTTCACATGACACGAGTCCTAGTGGGCCGTGGTAGCAGCCTCAACCTGCTCTATCAGGATACAATACGCAAAATGGGCATTAATCCCTCACGAATCAAGCCTACGATAACTTCCTTTAAAGGAGTTATACCAGGTGTGGAAGCCCGCTGTACGGGCTCGATCACGCTGGAGGTGGTCTTCGGTTCCCCGGATAACTTCCGAAGCGAAGAGCTAATCTTCGATATCGTCCCCTTCCGCAGCGGCCGCACTGCTCAGACGAACCGCGTTCGCCAAATTCAACGCGGTGCCACACTATGCTTATCTCAAGCTCAAGATGCCCGGGCCACGCAGTGTCATTACAGTAAATGGAAATACAGAATGTTCCCTCCGTACAGAGGAACATACCGCAGCCCTAGCAGCAGAAGTACAGAGCGGCCTTCTAAAGCGGCACCATAATCCGGCCGCCGAACCCCTGCACATCGTCAAGAAGGTCCATACTACACCACAAAAGGGCAGTTCAGTTCGTCAAGAGCTGAATTAGTAAATTCAGCCTCCGTCCCAACCCCGATAAGGAAGGAGGCACCCGTGCCACGCGTACATAATGACGCACCCAAACCTCATGGGTACTGACGGAGGCATAACTCGCTCGCGATCCATAGTGCGGCTTGACCGACCCTGGGATTCGCACGCCTTTATTTTTTCTTTCTATTATCATGGGTCTTTTCTCTTTTCAAGGTCTATATGGACGACCCGCTTACAGAACACACCAAGGAGGCAAGAAGCTCTGGCATAAAAGCGAATCCCCAGGTGATCTCTGTCAAACGATTGCTATACTTGTTTTACATACCCGCACATAGCTCGGCCTTGGTTGCGACATGTCAAATAGCTTTACTTGCTTATCGCATCACTCGCACAAAGTACACCTCGACGTACTAATTACATCACAATGATCGATAAATGGTGACGTCAGCTTATTACTTAATTTTCCTGTTTCGTCATCTCTGTGTATATTATATATTACACGCATACACTAAGGTACGTATTACTGCGCCAGGGGCTTCATTACACCCCCTTCTATGGCAATAAAAGTCCGAACACTTTTTTTAGTATAGTTCGGCACCCCGAACTTATAGCACTATATGCATCAGCTCCGAATCATGTCTTTGGTCAATAGTTGGGTTGCCCGGCTCCTGTGCTTCCTACCCTACGTTCCTCTATATCGGCTAGGGTAGTAAAGGGAGAACTACTGCGATTGTGTCTCGGTTCTTCCGGACGAGCACCTCAGTAGAGAAAGCCAAAAGCTGACTGTCATGATGCGGCGAGAGCCGGTCAGCTGTTCGAGAAGTTACAAATCGTTAGAGATTTTTACCGCTTCATGCGAAGAGTCGGTCCCTCCGATTAGGCGTGTATAACGCCCCTAGTTCGGCCTTCCAAATACCAGGGGCTTCACCAACTTTTTTAAATTGTCAAACTCCTATGGCTAAGTGAGGGCGGTAAAGGCCGCATAGTCTGATTGCCTTGTTCGTTGCGCTAAACACCTCCTTTAAGGACTAGAATGTGGAGTAAAGAGTGTTTAGATTTATCCTGAACACCCTCGTACTATCTACGTGGGGGCAGAAGCCGACGACTGGTCAACTCTCAGATTTCATAAACAGCCGCACAGGAGGTAAAATGTAAATCATAAGCATTATAATACATAACATCACTACTCCACATTACAGGACAAGAAAATACAAATGTTCTCATGGGAAAATGATATCCTTCGAACATTGATCCGCCACAAGGCGGGACCCCTCCAGGATGCCATCAAAATAGTGCTCAGGTCGACGATGCTCTTTGCCCTCCGGCGGCCCCCCGGTCATCAGCTTCTTGGCATCCAGCTTTGCCCAATGCGTCTTGACGTGGGCAAAGGCCATACATGCACCTTCCATGCAGACCGACCGCTTCATGGTTTCAAGCTGCGGACAGGCATTTACAAGCCGCTTAATAAGTCCGAAATAGCTACTAGGTATAGGCTCGGCAGGCCACAGTCGGACTATCAGGTCCTTCATGGCTAGCTCTGCCGACTTGTGCAGCTCGACCAACTACTTCAGGTGGTCAGTGAAGGCAACGGATGTTCGGGTCCAAGATACTGGGACCAGAATAGTTTCTCCGTAGACATCCCTTCTTCGGCTCTGTAATACTCGGCAGCATCAGATATACTACGCGGCAGATCCGCAAATGCCCCTGGAAAACCCGAATTTGGATAAGTACATGGAACGTTTCTTTTACATACTTGCTTTGCATGGTGAAAGAATTACCCGCCGTAATATCCTTGGCCGCCTGAATTTCCTGGAGGGCGTCCTGGGCTTCGGCTCGTGCATCCTGTGCGCTCCGGTGGGCCGTTGCCAGTTCGGACTCTTGCGCCTTACAATCACGCTCCAAGGACTCAAATCTCTTGATCGCATCCTAGAGCTGTTGCTACACCTCGTCGACCTGGGCCTCATGCTTCTCACTCACGGCACGCTCCTTGGCCGCTTTGTCCTCGGCCTTGGCCAGCGCCTTCCTGAGGGCTGCCACCTCGGCCAGGGCCCCTAATAAAGTTCACGACAGCTCAGTCTGGATGGACTTTTCATTTTTTCTTAAAAGGTACCAGCAGATTAGCACATACCTTGGCTATCCTCCAGCTGCTTGTTTATGAGACCGAGCTCTTCCTCGGCCAGCTCCAGTTTCCGCTTCAGTCCGGAGACCTCTACAGCATGAGCGGTGGTAGCCTGCAGTGACACCTGCTTATTCACAAAGACAACTTATGTTAGACTCCTGTGATTTTTTTCTCTTCGATCCTCTGTTCGGCTTCTTCTTTCCGAACACCAAACAGAGCATCATGGGCTACTGTCTATACTGTGATATTCTTTCTACAAACACATTACTTACCTCAAAGCCTGATAGAAGGCTAGTGCAGGCCTCGGTCAGTCCGTTTTTCACAAACTGGACCTTCTCTATTACCGTGCCCATAAGGGCGTGTTGTGCATCCACAATAGAGGCGCCTCATAGCGCCTCCAGCAGGTTATCCGGTGCCTCTAGTTGGATGGAGGTCACCAGCGGAACAGGCACACTCCCTCCTCCCGGAGCATGTCGTTCGCTGGACTCCGGAGCTGCATAGGTCTCCGGAATGGTACCCGGCTCCGATCCGAAGGTAACCCGGCCCCCGTCGCCAGTCCTCGCAGGGGCTTTTCCCCCCATGCGTCCGGCAATTGAGGAATCGTCCTGGGGCACCGCCCCGACGATCTCCGGAAGCCCCCCCCCCCGGTTGGGGATGATCTTTTGCGACACCACCTCATCGTCACCCTTGGGAGAGACGGAATGAGCAGATGGCAGATACATGCTAGCCATCTCCTTTGAGTCTAGTGATTCCTCGGACGAAGATCGCGGGGAGCCATCGTGCGCAGGACTGCAATAACAAGGTTTATCAATATTACGAAGCGGGAAAGCTAGATGTTTTCGAACCCTAGTACTTACGAGGTGGCATGAGGCTTGGTTCGGCGAGGCCGCTCCGGACTGTTGTCCACATCCCACATAGAGTTATCCGCGTGGGAACTTCTAACCCTTTTAGGCTCTCCCGCCTCCGGATTTGTGGAGGCCGCTCTCTTCTTCCTCCCCACCTCGGGTGGGGAGTCGCTTTCTTCTTACTCTTCGTCATCGTCGTCAGCGTACGAATAGGAGGTCTCGTCTTCGGACATCATGTCTGGAGCGCCTTGTCGGCGAAGGCCGTTCTTGGCCCCTTTGACCGCTTTCTTGGCCGTCTTCTCCGGCACCTCATAAGGTGCTGGAAAAAGCATTTTCGTCAATAATGGGAATTCTTGGTCTTCGGGTAGCAGTGTCAGACTGTTAATCCCCTCCGCTATCTTGATCCAGGCCTGAAAACACGGGTAGGAAGGCTTACGCTTTTCTTAAAATATGCTAGTAAAGGGTACGCCTTGAAAACATTAGAAGAGCTTACTGGGTTAGCCTGGCGTTTTAAGCTGAGCCCGCGATCTTCGGCCGTGGGCGGTGGCGTCTCGCCGGCCTTGAAGAGCACTTTCCAGATTTGTTCGTGCGTTGTGCCAAAGAGCTCTTGTAGCGTCTGGTGCTTGGCTAGATCGAACTCCCAAAGATAGCAAGTCCGGCGTTGGCACGGAAGAACTCGACGAATGAGCATGACCTGGACCACATTGACGAGCTTGATCTTCTTAACCATCATATTCTGGACACACGTCTGGAGCCCAGTCAGTTCGTCCGAGGGACCCCAGGTTAGGCCCCTCTCTTGCCAGGAGGTGAGCCGCATCAGGAATCCAGATCTGAATTTGGGGGCCGCCACCCAGTTGGCGTCGCGCGGCTCGGTGATATAGAACCACCTTGATTGCCACCCTGTTACCGTCTCTGAGAATGAGCCTTCGGGCCAGGTAACATTGGGCATCTTGCCCACCATGGCGCCTCCGCGTTCTGCTTGTTGGCCGCTCACCACCTTCGGCTTCACGTTGAAGGTCTTCAACCATAGGCTGAAATGAGGCGGGATGCGGAGGAAGGCCTCGCACACGACAATGAATGCCGTGATGTTGAGGATGAAGTTGGGGACTAGGTCATGGAAGTCTAGCCCATAGTAAAGCATCAGTCCATGAACGAAGGGGTAGAGAGGGAAACCCAGCCCGCGGACGAAATGTGTGAGAAAAACAACCCTCTCGTGGCGCTCTGGGGTAGGGACGATCTGTCCCTTATCCGGGAGTCGGTGAGCGATCTCCTTGGCCAGATATCCGGCCTCCCAGAGTGCCTTGATATCCTTATTCTTGACGGAGGAGGCCATCCACTTACCCCCAGCTCCGGATCCGGACATTTTTGGAGTGTTTTCTCGGTTGAGGGAAAAGCTAGAAGCCTGGGCGCTGGAGCTTAGGGACGGAAAGGCTGAGGAGGGGCTGAGGTGTGGGTGAAGGCAGGGAATCCTTATCCCCTTATAAAGGCCACGAATGTCAAGCATCTCCCCACTCGCCCTGAACTGGCCTATTCCCAAGGGCCGTGCAAAAGCGGCACAGTTGGGTCGCCCATGCCCGTATTGATGAGAATCCCGTAATAAGGGGGCATGATCTCTGCTTCGGCAAGACGTGCCAATGGCAACCGCGTCTTGAAACATGGAGCGGCAAACGAAAAACGTTCCAAAATTATGACCGAACAAGCGTGATGTCATATTGTAAAAGCTGTCAGCGGATTAGACTCGTGCAAATATATATTCTCTACGGTTTTGTATGGTGTGCGACAGTTTAGGATACTCTCATCGCATCCGAAGACTATTTTGAAGTTCGGATAAAAGGGAACCCGCCTTGCAATGCCGAAGACAATCCACGCGCCGAACTCCTTGTCATTGAAGCCAAGTTCAAGGGCTACTGAGGGAGTCCGGGATTAAGGGGTCCTCGGGCGTCCGGCCTGTTATCTAGTGGGACGGACTGATGGGCTGTGAAGACATGAAGGCCGAAGACTATATCTGAGTCCGGATTGGACTCTCCTTGGCGTGTAAGGCAAGCTTGGCGACCGACTATGAAGATTCCTCCTCATGTAACCGACTCTATGTAAACCCTAGATCCCCCCGGTGTCTATATAAACCGGAGGGGATAGTCCGGAAAGGGCACATTCATTACCATAGTTCTATAGGCTAGGCTTCTAGGGCTTAGCCATCACGATCTCGTGGTATATCAACTCTTGTAACACCCATATTCATCAATATCAATCAAGCAGGACGTAGGGTATTACCTCCATAGAGAGGGCCCGAACCTGGGTAAACATTGTGTCCCCTGTCTCCTGTTACCATCAATCCTAGACGCACAGTTCGGGACCCCCTACCCGAGATCCACCGGTTTTGACACCTATAGCCTCCCTCTCTCCACTATGGCCCAATAGGCCCAATAACTCTCCTGGGGGCTTCTGATAACCTCCCGGTACTCTGAAAAATCCCCGAACCATATCAGAACCATACCGTTGTCCATATATAACCTTCCAATATATCAATATTTACCTCTCAACCATATAGAGACTCCTCGTCATGTCCGTGATCTCAGCCGGGACTCCGAACAAACTTCGGTCACCAAAACACATAACTCATAATACAAATCGTCATCGAACGTTAAGTGTGCAGACCCTACGGGTTCGAGAACTATGTAGACATGACCGAGACACATCACCGGTCGATAACCAATAGCGGAACCTGGATGCTCATATTGGCTCCTACATATTCTACGAAGATCTTTATCAGTCAAACCGCATAACAATATATGTCATTCCCTTTGTCATCAGTATGTTAGTTTCCCGAGATTCGATCGCCGGTATCTTCATACCTAGTTCAATCTCATTACTGGCAAGTCTCTTTACTCGTTCTGTAATGCATCGTCCCGCAACTAACTCATTAGTCACACTATTTGCAAGGCTTATAGTAATTTGCATTACCGAGAGGGCCCAGAGATACCTCTCCAATACACGGAGTGACAAATCCTAATCTTGATCTATGCCAACTCAACAAACACCTTCGGAGACACCTGTAGAGCATATTTATAATCACCTAGTTACGTTCTGACGTTTGATAGCACACAAGGTGTCCCTCCGATATTCGGGAGTTGCACAATCTCATTGTCAGAGGAATATGTATAAGTCATCAAGAAAGCAATAGCAATAAAACTAAACGATCATTATGCTAAGCTAACGGATGGGTCTTGTCCATCACATCATTCTCTAATGGTGTGATCCCTTTCATCAAATGACAACACATGTCTATGGTCAGGAAACTTAACCATCTTTGATTAACGAGCTAGTCAAGTAGAGGCATACTAGGGACACTCTGTTTGTCTATGTATTCACACATGTACTAAGTTTCTGGTTAATACACTTCTAGCATGAATAATAAACATTTATCATGATATAAGGAAATATAAATATCAACTTTATTATTGCCTCTAGGGCATATTTACTTCAGTCTCTCACTTGCACTAGAGTCAATAATCTAGATTACATAGTAATGATTCTAACACCCATGGAGTCTTGGTGTTGATCATGTTTTGCTCGTGAGAGAGGTTTAGTCAACAGGTATGCAACATTAATCGCGTATGTATCTTGCAAATCTCTATGTCTCCCTACTTGACTTGATCACGGATGGAATTGAAGCGTCTCTTGATGTGTTTGGTTCTCTTGTGAAATCTGGATTCCTTCGCCAAGGAAATTGCTCCAGTATTGTCACAAAATATTTTCATTGAACCCGATGCACTAGGTATTACACCTAGATCGGATGTGAACTCCTTCATCCAGACTTCTTCATTTGTTGCTTCCGAAGCAGCTATGTACTCCGCTTCACACGTAGGTCCCGCCACGACGCTCTGCTTGGAACTGCACCAACTGACAGCTCCACCATTCAATATAAATATGTATACGGTTTGTGACTTAGGGTCATCCGGAGCAGTGTCAAAGATTGCATCAACGTAACCATTTACGACAAGCTCTTTGTCACCTCCATAAACGAGAAACATATCCCTAGTCCTTTTTAGGTATTTCAGGATGTTCTTGACCGTTGCCCAGTGATCCAGTCCTGGATTACTTTGGTACCTCCCAGCTAAATTTATAGCAAGGCACACATCAGGTCTAGTACACAGCATTGCATAGATGATAGAACCTATGGCTGAGGCATAGGGAATGACTTTCATTTTCTCTCTATCTTCTGTAGTGGTCGGGCATTGAGTTTGACTCAACTTCACACCTTGTAACACAGGCAAGAAACCTTTCTTTGACTGATCCATTTTGAACTTCTTCAAAACTTTATCAAGGTATGTGCTTTGTGAAAGTCCAATTAAGCGTCTTGATCTATCTCTATAGATCTTGATGCCCATTGTAAGCAGCTTCACCGAGGTCTTTCATTGAAAAATTCTTATTCAAGTATCCTTTTTATGTTATCCAGAAAATCTATATTATTTCCAATCAACAGCATGTCATCCACATATAATATTATAAATGCTACAGAGCTCCCACTACCTTGTAAATACAGGCTTCTCCAAAAGTCTGTATAAAACCATATGCTTTGATCACACTACCAAAGTGTATATTCCAACACCGAGAGGCTTGCACCAGTCCATAAATGGATCGCTGGAGCTTGCACACTTTGTTAGCACCTTTAGGATCGACAAAACCTTCTAGTTGCATCATATACAACTCTTCTTTAAGATATCCATTAAGGAATGCAGTTTTGACATCCATTTGCCAAATTTCATAATCATAAAATGCGGCAATTACTAACATGATTCGGACAGACTTAAGCATCGCTA
Source organism: Triticum urartu (assembly GCF_003073215.2). Lineage (NCBI taxonomy): Eukaryota > Viridiplantae > Streptophyta > Magnoliopsida > Poales > Poaceae > Triticum > Triticum urartu. The sequence continues at coordinate 439,577,393 of NC_053022.1, read as the reverse complement.
CGGGTGAGAAGGTCTCGTCCTAGTAAACTCCTTGAACTTGTCGAAAACCTTTCGCAACAAGTCGAGGTTTGTAGATAGTAACATTACCGGCAGCGTCAATCTTCTTCTTGAAGATCCATTTATTCTCTATGGCTTGATGATCATCGGGCAAGTCAAACAAAGTCCACACTTTGTTCTCATACATGGATCCCATCTCAGATTTCATGGCTTCAAGCCATTTTGCGGAATCTGGGTTCGTCATCGCTTCCTCATAGTTCATAGGTCCATCATGGTCAAGTAACATGACCTCCAGAACAAGATTACCGTACCACTCTATTGCGGACCGTACTCCGGTTGACCTACGAGGTTTGGCAGTAACTTGATCTGAAGTTTCATGATCATCATCATTAGCTTCCTCACTAATTGGTGTAGGAATCACTGGAACTAATTTCTACGATGAACTACTTTCCAATTCGGGAGAAGGTACAATTACCTCATCAAGTTCTACTTTCCTCCCACTCACTTCTTTAGACAGAGACTCCTTCTCTAGAAAGGATCCATTCTTAGCAACGAATATCTTGCCTTCGGATCAGCGATAGAAGGTGTACCCAACAGTCTCCTTTGGGTATCCTATGAAGACACATTTCTCCGATTTGGGTTTGAGCTTATCAGGTTGAAGCTTTTTCACATAAGCATCGCCTCCCAAACTTTAAGAAACGACAACTTAGGTTTCTTGACAAACCATAGTTCATATGGTGTCATCTCAACGGATTTAGATGGTGCCCTATTTAACGTGAATGCAGCCGTCTCTAAAGCATAACCCCAAAACGATAGCGATAAATCGGTAAGAGACATCATAGATTGCACCATATCTAATAAAGTATGGTTACGACATTCAGACACACCATTACGCTGTGGCGTTCCAGGTGGTGTGAGTTGCGAAACTATTCCACACTGTTTCAAATGAAGACCAAACTCATAACTCAAATATTCACCTCCACGATCAAATCGTAGAAACTTTATTTTCTTGTTACGATGATTTTCCACTTCACTCTGAAATTCTTTGAACTTTTCAAATGTTTCAGACTTGTGTTTCATAAGTAGATATACCCATATCTGCTCAAATTATTTGTGAAGGTTAGAAAGTAACGATACCCGCCGCGAGCCTCAACACTCATCAGACCGCATACATCAGTATGTATTATTTCCCACAAGTCAGTTGCTCACTCCATTATTCCGGAGAACGGAGTCTTAGTCATCTTGCCCATGAAGAATGGTTCGCAAGCATCAAGTGATTCATAATCAAGTGATTCCAAAATCCCATCAGCATGGAGTTTCTTCATGCACTTTAAACCAATATGACCTAAACGGCAGTGCCACAAATAAGTTGCACTATCATTATTAACTTTGCATCTTTTGGCTTCAATATTATGAATATGTGTATCACTACAATCGAGATTCAACAAAAATAGACCTCTCATCAAGGGTGCATGACCATAAAAGATATTACTCATATAAATAGAACAACCATTATTCTCTGATTTAAATGAATAATCAACTCGGATCGAACAAGATCCAGATATAATGTTCTTGCTCAACGCTGGCACCAAATAACAATCATTTAGGTCTAAAACTAATCTCGACGGTAGATGTAGAGGTAGCGAGCTGACGACGATCACATCGACTTTGGACCATTTCCCACACGCATCGTCACCTCGTCCTTAGCCAATCTTCATTTAATCTGTATCCCCTGTTTCGGGTTGCAAATATGAGCAACAGAACCAATATCAAATAACCAGGCGCTACTACAAGCATTAGTAAGGTACACATCAATAACATGTATATCAAATATACCTTTCACTTTGCCATCCTTCTTATCCGCCAAATACTTGGGAAAGTTCCGTTTCCAGTGACGAGTCCCTTTGCAGTAGAAGCACTCAGTTTCAAGCTTAGGTCCAGACTTGGGCTTCTTCCCATGAGCAGCAACTTGCTTGCTGTTCTTCTTGAAGTTCCCCTTCTTCCCTTTGCCCTTTTTCTTGAAACTAGTGGTCTTGTTCACCATCAACACTTGATGCTCCTTCTTGATTTCTACCTCCGCAGCCTTTCGCATCGCGAAGAGATCGGGAATTGTCTTTTCCATCCCTTGCATATTATAGTTCATCACGAAGCCTTTGTAGCTTGGTGGCAGTGATTGAAGAACTTTTTTAATGACACTATCATCAGGAAGATTAACTCCCAGCTGAGTCAAGTGGTTATGGTACCCAGACATTCTGAGTATGTGTTCACTGACAGAACTATTCTCCTCCATTTGCAGCTGTAGAACTTGTTGGATACTTCATATCTCTCAACTCGGGCATTTTCTTGAAATATTAACTTCAACTCCTGGAACATCTCATATGATCCATGACGTTCAAAATGTCTTTGAAGTCCCGATTCTAAGCCTTAAAGCATGGCACACTGAACTATCGAGTAGTCATCAACTTTGCTCTACCAGACATTCATAACGTCCGGAGTTGCTCCTGCAACGGTTCTTGCACCTAGCAGTGCTTCCAGGACGTAATTCTTTTGTGCAGCAATGAGGATAATCCTCAAGTTACGGACCCAGTCCGTGTAGTTGCTACCATCATATTTCAACTTAGCTTTCTCTAGGAACGCATTAAAATTCAAGGGAAGGGTAGCACGGGCCATTGATCTACAACAACATAGATATGCAAAAAACTATCAGGTACTAAGTTCATGGTAAATTAAAGTTCAATTTAATCATATTACTAAAGAACTCCCACTTAGATAGACATCCCTCTAGTCATCTAAATGATCACGTGATCCATATCAACTAAACCATGTCAGATCATCACGTGAGATGGAGTAGTTTTCAATGGTGAACATGACTATGTTGATCATATCTACTATATGATTCACGTTCGACCTTTCGGTCTCAGTGTTCCGAGGCCATATCTGCATATGCTAGGCTCATCAAGTTTAACCCGAGTATTCTGCATGTGCAAAACTGGCTTGCACCTGTTGTATGTGAACCTAGAGCTTATCACACCCGATCATCACGTGGTGTCTCGGCATGACGGACTGTAGCAACGGTGCATACTCAGGGAGAACACTTGTACCTTGAAATTTAGTGAGGGATCATCATGTAATGCTACCGCCGTACTAAGCAAAGTAAGATGCATAAAAAGATAAATATCACATGCAATCAAAATATGTGACATGATATGGCCATCAACATCTTGTGCCTTTGATCTCCATTGCAAAGCACCGTCATGATCTCCATCGTCACCGGCTTGACACCTTGATCTCCATCGTAGTGTTGTTGTCGTCTCGCCAACTATTGCTTCTACGACTATCGCTACCGCTTAGTGATAAAGTAAAGCAATTACATGGCGATTGCATTTCATACAATAAAGCGTCAACCATATGGCTCCTGCCAGTTGCCGAAAATTGTTACAAAACATGATCATCTCATACAACAATTTATATCTCATCATGACTTGACCATATCACATCACAACATGCCCTGCAAAAACAAGTTAGACGTCCTCTACTTTGTATTGCAAGTTTTACGTGGCTTCTACGGGCTTCTAGCAAGAACCGTTCTTACCTACGCATCAAAAACCACAATGATTTTTCGTCAAGTGTTTTGTTTTAACCTTCAACAAGGACCGGCCATAGTCAAAATCGATTCGATTGAAGTTGGAGAAACAGACACCCGCCAGCCACCTGTGTGCAAAGCACGTCGGTAGAACCAGTCTCATGAATGCGGTTATGTAATGTCGGTCTGGGCCACTTCATCCAACCATACCGTCGAATCAAAGTAAGGCGTTGGTGGTAAGCAGTATGACTATTATCGCCCACAATTCTTTGTGTTCTACTCGTGCATATCATCTACGCATAGACCTGGCTCGGATGCCACTGTTGGGGAACGTAGCATGCAATTTCAAAAAAATTCCTATGATCGCGCAAGATCTATCTAGGAGATGCATAGCAACGAGACGGGGAGAGTGCGTCCATGTACCCTCATAGACTGAAAGAGGAAGCGTTAGGTTAACGCGGTTGATGTAGTCGAACATCTTCACGATCCAACCGATCCAAGTACCAAACGTATGACACCTTCGTGTTTAGCACACGTTTAGCTCGATGAAGTCCCTTGAGCTCTTGATCCAGTAGAGGGTCAAGGGAGAATTCCGACAGCACGACGGTGTGGTGATGGTGATGGTGATGTGATCCGCGCAGGGCTTCGCCTAAGTACTACGATGCTATGACCGGAGGAGTAAACTATGGAGGGGGGCACCACACACGGCTAAGGAACAATTGTTGTGTCTTTGGGGTCCCCCTTGTTGGGGAATGTAGTAATTTCAAAAAATTTCCTACGCACATACAAGATCATCGTGATGCATAGCAACGAGAGGGGAGAGTGTTGTCCATGTACCCTCGTAGACCAAAAGCGGAAGTGTTTAGCACAACGCGGTTGATGTAGTCATACGTCTTCACGATCCGACCTATCAAGTACCAAACGTACGACACCTCCGAGTTCAGCACACATTCAGCCCGATGACATCCCTCGAACTCCGATCCAGCCGAGTGTTGAGGGAGAGTTTCCTCAGCACGATGGTGTGGTGACGATGTTGATGTTCTACCGACGCAGGGCTTCGCCTAAGCACCGCTACAGTATTATTGAGGTGGACTATGGTGGAGGGGGGCACCGCACACGGCTAAGAGATCAATGATCAATTGTTGTGTCTCTAGGGTGCCCCCCTGCCCCCGTATATAAAGGAGCAAGGGGGTGCGGCCGGCCATAGGAGGAGGCGCACAGGAGGAGTCCTACTCCTACCGGGAGTAGGACTCCCCTCCTTTTTCCTAGTTGGATTAGGACTTGGGGGGAAGGAGTGGAGGAGAAAGAAGGAAGGGGGGGCGCCGCCCCCCTCTCCTTGTCCTATTCGGACTAGGGGGGAGGGGCGCGAGACCAGCCCTTGCCTCCTCTCCTCTCTTCCACCTAGGCCCACTAAGGCCCATTTGATTCCCGGGGGGTTCCGGTAACCTCTCGGTACTCCGGTAAAATCACTATTTCACCCGGAACACTTCCAATATCCAAACATAGGCTTCCAATATATCAATCTTCATGTCTCGACCATTTCGAGACTCCTCGTCATGTCCGTGATCACATCTGGGACTCCGAACAACCTTCGGTACATCGAAACATATAAACTCATAATATAATTGTCATCATAACGTTAAGCGTGCGGACCCTACGGGTTCGAGAACTATGTAGACATGACCGAGACACGTCTCCGGTCAATAACCAATAGCGGAACCTGGATGCTCATATTAGCTCCTACATATTCTATGAAGATCTTTATCGGTCAGACCGCATAACAACGTACATTGTTCCCTTTGTCATCGGTATGTTACTTGCCCGAGATTCGATCGTCGGTATCTCAATACCTAGTTCAATCTCGTTACCGGCAAGTCTCTTTACTCGTTCTGTAATACATCATCCCGTAACTAACTCATTAGTTACAATTCTTGCAAGGCTTAAGTGATGTGCATTACCGAGAGGGCCCAGAGATACCTCTCCGACAATCGGAGTGACAAATCCTAATCTCGAAATACGCCAACCCAACAAGTACTTCCAGAGACACCTGTAGAGCACCTTTATAATCACCCAGTTACGTTGTGACGTTTGGTAGCACACAAAGTGTTCCTCCAGTAAACGGGAGTTGCATAATCTCATAGTCATAGGAACATGTATAAGTCATGAAGAGAGCAATAGCAACATACTAAACGATCGTGTGCTAAGCTAACGGAATGGGTCATGTCAATCACATCATTCTCCTAATGATGTGATCCCGTTAATCAAATGACAACCCATGTCAATGGCCAGGAAACTTAACCATCTTTGATTAACGAGCTAGTCAAGTAGAGGCATACTAGTGACACTCTATTTGTCTATGTATTCACACATGTATTATGTTTTCGGTTAATACAATTCTAGCATGAATAATAAACATTTATCGTGATATAAGGAAATAAATAATAACTTTATTATTGCCTCTAGGGCATATTTCCTTCAGTCTCCCACTTGCACTAGAGTCAATAATCTAGTTCACATCGCCATGTGATTTAACATCAATAGTTCACATTACCATGTGATTAACACCCATAGTTCACATCGTCATGTGACCAACACCCAAAGGGTTTATTAGAGTCAATAATCTAGTTCACATCGCTATCTAATTAATACCCAAAGAGTACTATGGTGTGATCATTTTTGCTTGTGAGGGAAGTTTAGTCAACGGGTCTGCCACATTCAGATCCGTATGTATTTTGCAAATTTCTATGTCAACAATGCTCTGCACGGAGCTACTCTAGCTAATTGCTCCCACTTTCAATATGTATCTAGATTGAGACTTTGAGTCATCTGGATCAGTGTCAAAACTTGCATGGACGTAACCCTTTACGACGAACCTTTTGTCATCTCCATAATCGAGAAACATATCCTTATTCCACTAAGGATAATTTTGACCAATGTCCAGTGATCTACTCCTAGATCACTATTGTACTCCCTTGCCAAACTCAGGGCAGGGTATACAATAGGTCTGGTACACAGCATGGCATACTTTATAGAACCTATGGCTGAGGCATAGGGAATGACTTTCATTCTCTCTCTATCTTCTGCCGTGGTTGGGTTTCAAGTCTTACTCAACTTCACACCTTGTAACACAGGCAAGAACTCCTTCTTTGACTGTTCTGTTTTGAACTACTTCAAAATCTTATCAAGGTATGTACTCATTGAAAAACTTATCAAGCGACTTGATCTATCTCTATAGATCTTGATGCTCAATATGTAAGTAGCTTCACCGAGGTCTTTCTTTGAAAAACTCCTTTCAAACATTCCTTTATGCTTTGTAGAATAATTCTACATTATCTCCGATCAACAATATGTCATTCACATATACTTATCAAAAATGTTGTAGTGCTCCCACTCACTTTCTTGTAAATATAGGCTTCACCGCAAGTTTGTATAAAACTATATGCTTTGATCAACTTATCAAACTGTATATTCCAACTCCAAGATGCTTGCACCAGTCCATAGATGGATCGCTGGAGCTTGCATATTTTGTTAATACCTTTAGGATAGACAAAACCTTCTGGTTGCATCATATACAACTCTTCTTTAATAAATCCATTAAGGAATGCAGTTTTGTTTATCCATTTGCCAAATTTCATAAAATGCGGCAATTTCTAACATGATTCGGACAGACTTAAGCATAGATACGACTGAAAAACTCTCATCGTACTCAACACCTTGAATTTGTTGAAAACCTTTTTGCGACAATTCTAGCTTTGTAGATAGTAACACTACTATCAGCGTCCGTCTTCCTCTTGAAGATCCATTTAATCTCAATGGATCGCTGATCAATGGGAAAGTCAATCAAAGTCCATACTTTGTTCTCATACATGGATCTCATCTCAGATTTCATGGCCTCAAGCCATTTTGCGGAATCTGGGCTCATCATCGCTTCCTCATAGTTCGTAGGCTCGTCATGGTCAAGTAACATGACCTCCAGAATAGGATTACCGTACCACTCTGGTGCGGATCTTACTCTGGTTTACCTATGAGGTTCGGTAGTAACTTGATCTGAAGTTACATGATCATCATCATTAGCTTCCTCACTAATTGGTGTAGTAGTCACAGGAACAGATTTCTGTGATGAACTACTTTCCAATAAGGGAGCAGGTATAGTTACCTCATCAAGTTCTACTTTCCTCCCACTCACTTCTTTCGAGAGAAACTCCTTCTCTAGAAAGGATCCATTGTCAGCAACGAATATCTTGCCTTCGGATCTGTGATAGAAGGTGTACCCAACATTTTCTTTTAGGTATCCTATGAAGACGCACTTCTCCGATTTGGGTTTGAGCTTATCAGGTTGAAACTTTTTCACATAAGCATTGCAACCTCAAACTTTAAGAAACGACAGCTTAGGTTTCTTGCCAAACCATAGTTCATACGGTGTCATCGCAACGGATTTAGATGGTGCCCTATTTAACGTGAATGCAGCTGTCTCTAATGCATAACCCCAAAACGATAGTGGTAGATCGGTAAGAGACATCATAGATCGCACCATATCTACTAAAGTACGGTTATGACGTTCGGACACACCATTACACTGTGGTGTTCTAGGTGGCGTGAGTAGTGAAACTATTTCACATTGTTTTAACTGAAGGCCAAACTCTTAACTCAAATATTTTACTTCTGCGATCATATCATAGAAACTTTTATCTTTGTTACGATGATTCTCCACTTCACTCTGAAATTCTTTGAACTTTTCAAATGTTTCAGACTTGTGTTTTATCAACTAGATATACTCATATCTGCTCAAATCATCTGTGAAGATCAGAAAATAATGATACCTGCCGCGAGCCTCAATATTCATCGGACCACATACATCAGTATGTATGATTTCCAACAAATCTGTTGCTTGCTCCATTGTTCCGGAGAACGGAGTCTTAGTCATCTTTCCCATGAGGCATGGTTCACAAGCATCAACTGATTCATAATCAAGTGATTCCAAAAGCCCATCAGCATGGATTTTCTTCATGCGCTTTACACCAATATGACCTAACCGGAAGTGCCACAAATAAGTTGCACTATCATTATTAACTTTGCATCTTTTGTCTTCAATATTATAAAAATGTGTATCACCACGATCGAGATCCAACAAACCATTTTCATTGGGTGTATGACCATAGAAGGTTTTATTCATTTAAACAGAACAACAATTTATTCTCTTACTTAAATGAATAACCATATTGCAATAAACATGATCAAATCATATTCATGCTCAACGCAAACACCAAATAACACTTATTTAGGTTCAATGCTAATCCCGAAAGTATAGGGAGTGTGCGATGATGATCATATCAATCTTGGAACCACTTCCAACACACATCGTCACTTCACCCTTAACTAGTCTCTGTTCATTCTGCAACTCCCGTTTCGAGTTACTACTCTTAGAAACTGAACTAGTATCAAATACCGAGGGGTTGCTACGAACACTAGTAAAATAGACATCAATAATCTGTATATCAAATATACATGTGTTCACTTTGCCATCCTTCTTATCCGCTAAATACTTGGGGCAGTTCCGCTTCCAGTGACCAGTCCCTTTGCAGTAGAAGCACTTAGTCTCAGGCTTAGGACCAGACTTGGGCTTCTTCACTTGAGAAGCAACTTGCTTGCCGTTCTTCTTGCAGTTCCCCTTCTTCCCTTTTCCCTTTTCTTGAAACTAGTGGTCTTGTCTACCATCAACACTTGATATTTTTCTTGATTTCTACCTTCGTTGATTTCAGCATTACGAAGAGCTTGGGAATCATTTCCGTTATCCCTTGCATATTATAGTTCATCACGAAGTTCTACTAACTTGGTGATGGTGACTAGAGAATTCTGTCAATCACTATTTTATCTAGAATATTAATTCCCACTTGATTCAAGCGATTGTAGTACCCAGACAATCTGAGCACATGCTCACTGCTTGAGCTATTCTCCTCCATCTTTTAGCTATAGAACTTGTTGGAGACTTCATATCTCTCAACTCGGGTATTTGCTTGAAATATTAAATTCAACTCCTGGAACATCTCATATGGTCCATGACGTTCAAAACGTCTTGGAAGTCCCGATTATAAGCAGTTTAAGCATGGTGCACTAAACTATCAAATAGTCATCATATTGAGCTAGCCAAACATTCATAACATCTGCATCTGCTCCTGCAATAGGTTTGTCACCTAGCGGTGCATCAATGACATAATTCTTCTATGCAGCAATGAGGATAAACCTCAGATCACGGATCCAATCCGCATCATTGCTACTAACATCTTTCAACTTAGTTTTCTCTAGGAACATATCAAAAATAAAACATGGGAGCTAAACGCGAGCTATTGATCTACAACATAGATATGCTAATACTACCAGGACTAAGTTCATGATAAATTTAAGTTCAGTTAATCATATTACTTAAGAACTCCCACTTAGAAAGACATCCCTCTAATCTTCTAAGTGATCACGTGATCCAAATCAACTAAACCATAACCGATCATCACGTGAAATGGAGTAGTTTTCAATGGTGAACATCACTATGTTGATCATATCTACTATATGATTCACGCTCAACCTTTCGGTCTCAGTGTTCCGAGGCCATATCTGCATATGCTAGGCTCGTCAAGTTTAACCTGAGTATTCTGCGTCTGCAAAACTGGCTTGCACCCGTTGTAGATGTACGTAGAGCTTATCACACCCGATCATCACGTGGTGTCTGGGCACGACGAACTTTGGCAACAGTGCATACTCAGGGAGAACACTTTTATCTTGAAATTTAGTGAGAGATCATCTTATAAAGCTACCGTCGAACTAAGCAAAATAAGATGTATAAAAGATAAACATCACATGCAATCATAATATGTGACATGATATGGCCATAATCATCTTGTGCCTTTGATCTCCATCTCCAAAGCATCGTCATGATTTCCATCGTCACCAGCATGACACCATGATCTCCATCATCTTGATCTATATCGATGTGTTGTCACATGGTCGTCTCGCCAACTATTTCTCTTGCAACTATTGCTATCGCATAGTGATAAAGTAAAGCAATTATTTGGCGCTTGCATCTTATGCAATAAAGAGAGAACCATAAGGCTTTTGCCAGTTGCCGATAATTTCAACAAAAACATGATCATCTTATACAACAACTTATATCTCATCACGTCTTGACCATATCACATCACAACATGCCCTGCAAAAACAAGTTAGACGTCCTCTACTTTGTTGTTGCAAATTTTACGTGGCTGCTACAGGCTTAGAAAGAACCGTTCTTACCTACGCATCAAAACCACAACGATAGTTTGTCAAGTTGGTGTTGTTTTAACCTTCGCAAGGACCGGGCGTAGCCACACTCGGTTCAACTAAAGTTGGAGAAACTGACACCCGCCAGCCACCTGTGTGCAAAGCACGTCGGTAGAACCAGTCTCGCATAAGCGTACGCGTAATGTCGGTCCGGGCCGCTTCACCCAACAATACCGCTGAACCAAAGTGTGACATGCTGGTAAGCAGTATGACTTATATCGCCCACAACTCACTTGTGTTCTACTCGTGCATATAACATCAACGCATAAAACCTGGCTCTGATACCACTGTTGGGGAACATAGTAATTTCAAAATTTTCCTAAGCACACGCAAGATCATGGTGATGCATAGGAACAAGAGGGGAGAGTGTTGTCCATGTACCCTCGTAGACCGAAAGCGGAAGCATTTAGCACAACGCGGTTGATGTAGTCGTACATCTTCACGATCCGACCGATCAAGTATCGAACGTATGGCACCTCCGAGTTCAGCACACGTTCAGCCCGATGACGTCCCTCAAACTCCGATCCAGCCGAGTGTTGAGGGAGAGTTTCGTCAGCACGACGGTGTGGTGACGATGTTGATGTTCTACCGACGTAGGGCTTCGCCTAAGCACTGCTACAGTATTATCGAGGTGGACTATGGTGGACGGGGGCACCGCACATGGCTAAGAGATCAATGATCAATTGTTGTGTCTCTAGGGTTCCCCCCTGCCCCCATATATAAAGGAGCAAGGGGGGGTGCGGCCGTCCATAGGAGGAGGCGCGTAGGAGGAGTCCTACTCCTACCGGGAGTAGGACTCCCCTTCTTTTTCCTAGTTGGATTAGGACTTGGGGGAAGGAGTGGAGGAGAAAGAAGGAAGGGGGGCACCGTCCCCCTCTCCTTGTCCTATTCGGACTAGGGGGGAGGGGCCTGCGGCCAGCCCTTGCCTCCTCTCCTCTCTTCCACCTAGGCCCACTAAGGCCCATTTGATTCCCGGGGGGTTCCTGTAACCTCCCGGTACTCCGGTAAAATCACTATTTCACCCGGAACACTTCTGATATCCAAACATAGGCTTCCAATATATCAATCTTCATGTCTCGACCATTTCGAGACTCCTCGTCATGTCCGTGATCACATCCGGGACTCCGAACAACCTTCGGTACATCGAAACATATAAACTCATAATATAACTGTCATCCTAATCTTAAGCGTGCGGACCCTACGGGTTCAAGAACTATGTAGACATGACCGAGACACGTCTCCGGTCAATAACTAATAGCGGAACCTGGATGCTCATATTGGCTCCTACATATTCTACGAAGATCTTTATTGGTCAGACCGCATAACAACATACGTTGTTCCCTTTGTCATCGGTATGTTACTTGCCCGAGATTCGATCGTCGGTATCTCAATACCTAGTTCAATCTCGTTACCAGCAAGTCTCTTTACTCGTTCCGTAATACATCATCCCATAACTAACTCATTAGTTACAATGCTTGCAAGGCTTAAGTGATGTGCATTACCGAGAGGGCCCAGAGATACCTCTCCGACAATCGGAATGACAAATCCTAATCTCGAAATATGCCAACCCAACAAGTACTTTCGGAGACACCTGCAGAGCACCTTTATAATCACCCAGTTAGGTTGTGACGTTTGGTAGCACACAAAGTGTTCCTCCGGTAAACGGGAGTTGCATAATATCATAGTCATAGGAACATGTATAAGTCATGAAGAAGGCAATAGCAACATACTAAACGATCATGTGCTAAGCTAACGGAATGGGTCATGTCAATCACATCATTCTCCTAATGATGTGATCCCGTTAATCAAATGACAACCCATGTCAATGGCCAGGAAACTTAACCATCTTTGATTAACGAGCTAGTTAAGTAGAGGCATACCAGTGACACTCTGTTTGTCTATGTATTCACACATGTATTATGTTTCCGGTTAATACAATTATAGCATGAATAATAAACATTTATCATGATATAAGGAAATAATAATAACTTTATTATTGCCTCTAGGGCGTATTTCCTTCACCCCTGCCCACGTATATAAAGGAGGGGGGAGGAGGAGGTCGGCCCAAGGGGGGAGTCCTACTTGGACTCCCAGTCCAGTAGGATTTGCCCCCCCCCTCCATCCAACGTAGCGGGGAAAGGAGGAAGCGGGAAGAGGGAGAAGGAAAGGGGGGTCGCGCCCCCACCACTTGTCCAATTCGGTTTGGGCTTGGGGGGCGCCGCCTCCTCTGGCAGCCTCCCTCTCTCCACTATGGCCCAATAGGCCCATTAACTTTCGCGGGAGGTTCCGGTAGCCTCCCGGTACTCCAAAAAATCCCTAAACCTTATCGGAACCATTCAAGTGTCCGTATATAACCTTCCAATATATCAATCTTTACCTCTCGACCATTTCAAGACTCCTCGTCATGTGTGTGATCTCATTCGGGTCTCTGAACAAACTTTGGTCACCAAAACACGTAACACATACAAATCGTCATCGAACGTTAAGCGTGCGGACCCTACGGGTTCGAGAACTATGTAGACATGACCGAGACACATCTCCGATTAATAACCAATAGCGGAACCTAGATGCTCATATTGGCTCCTACATATTCTACGAAGATCTTTATCAGTCAAACCGCATAACAATATACGTCATTCCCTTTGTCATCGGTATGTTACTTGCCCAAGATTCGATCGTCGGTATCTTCATACCTAGTTCAATATTGGTACTGACAAGTCTCTTTACTCATTCCGTAATGCATCATCCCGCAACTAACTCATTAGTCACATTGCTTGCAAGGCTTATAGTGATGTGCATTACCGAGAGGGCCCAGAGATACCTCTCCGATACACGGAGTGACAAATCATAATCTTGATCTATGACAACTCAACAAACACCTTCGGAGACACCTGTAGAGCATATTTATAATCACCCAGTTATGTTGTGACGTTTGATAGCGCACAAGATGTTCCTCCGGTATTCAGGAGTTGCATAATCTCATAGTCAGAGGAATATGTATAAGTCATGAAGAAAGCAATAGCAATAAGACTAAACGATCATTATGCTAAGCTAACGGACGGGTCTTGTCCATCGTATCATTCGCTAATGATGTGATCATGTTCATCAAATGACAACTCATGTCTATGGTCAGGAAACTTAACCATCTTTGATTAACGAGCTAGTCAAGTAGAGGCATACTAGGGACACTCTTGTCGGTGTTCTGGGACCGGGGGTACCCAGACTTGCCTGCCCGCGGCCCGCGAGCGTGGCTCCGCCAATGGCCTAGTACGGCCCAGCTTCAGCAGCGACCACACAAGACCATCGCAAGGAGGACGACATCTAGACCTCCCTGGTGGTGGCCTCACTAGGCCGTCTCCCGAGGAGCGGAGATATCTATGGAAGGGGCATCTCGCGAGGTTCACGTGACGTGAGCCATGACGACCAAGGCCAGGCAGGCGCCAGCGGGCGCAGTGTACCAGTTTCATCTTTGGTGCTAAGGAGGCAAGTGCATGCGCGGGGTCCCCAGGCATCAGGCAAAGGTTTCCATATTTGTGCAACAAGACCAAGACCAGCAGGATGGGAGGACAGAGGTCATCACGGAGCCCACAGTAGCATCACCACCAGAGCCTTTGGCAGGCGAATACCACCTTTTGTCAGGATAGCTTTTACTAGTTGTCCCCCTTCAAAATTGGCCGTTGTGGGATCCCTTCCCGCCTAACATTTGTGAAGAGGACCAAGGCCACTATAAATAGGACCTAGCCATCACCGTAGCGAGGGGGGAAGCATCTAAATCGTCCTCACACACATCAGCTCATGGATCCCAAGAACACCTCACCTCCTGAGGTTGTTCATCCACTGTACTAGTTCATCCTCTGCCCCTCGAGGCAATCCACCACACACTGGAGTAGGGTATTACACCGCAAGGTGGCCCAAACTAGTATAAACCCCCGTGTCTCTTGTTCCTTGGGTCCGTCGAGCTAGGCCGTGAGATCGTTGAGCGAGCAAGCTAGGAAGAGAGTGTTCTTCATGCTCACCCTAGAGTTCGAACCTCACAAGGGTTTGCTGGAACCTGTAATACGACATTTGGCGCGGCAGGTAGGGTTGCGTTGAAGCCTTTCTTCCGTCGATCGACACACCACTGCTCTGCCGCATCCACGGCTGACGCTCGCTGGGCCCGTGCTGAGTGTCGGGCCGCCCTTGCCTCTCGCATCACCCAGACGGCGCCCGTCGGCGGACCTCCCCGTCGGTCTCCATCACCCGCAGCCAACACCGCCACCCACGGACGCGCAGGCCGCGCTCCTCATGGTGCGCGAGCTCCTGCGTTACCGCCCCATCGACGACCTATACGAAGACTGGTTGGACCGCATCACTGAGCTCGTCAGTGCCGCTACGGGCTCTCCCGCGCCGTCTCCCTCGCTGCCTCCTTCGCCCCCTACGGTGGGCGACATTGCCCATGGAGCCCCTCCGCCACCTCCACATCAGGACGTCGCCCTCGCACCAAGAGGCGCGGCCCCGCGGTGCGACCCACCGCGCAGGGCGCCCGCGCGTGAAGAACACAGCTGCCAAGAAATCCCGCGGCCGCAAGAAGATGCTCCCGCACTCCCCGCACCACCACGTCAAGATCGCACGCCAGCTGCGGCAGCGGCGCGTGGAAACCAAGACCAGGCTCTACCTCCACGACGGGCTCCAGTGACTACGGTGGGTTGCCATGCCTTCACCCCCGAGCTGCACAGCATTGTCTGGCCCGACAAGTTCAAGCCCGACCTGCCTCCACGCTACGACGGCACTCCCGACCCCGCTGAGTTCTTGCAGCTCTACGAGCTAAGCATCGAGGTGGCCAATGGCGACAAGGAAGTTATGGCAAACTGGTTTCCCATGGCTCCCAAAGATGGCACGCGCTCGTGGCTCTTGAACCTGCCCGCGGGATCGATCTTCTCCTGGGGAGAGATGCACGAGCGCTTCGTCGCCAGCTTCCAAGGCACTCGCGACCGCTCGCCTGCCGTTGGTGACCTGCGGCGTGTCAAGCAGCAGCCAGGGGAGACCCTCCAGAAGTACATCCAGCATTTCAACAACGTTTGTCTCAAGATCCCCAAGGTGATGGACGAGGCCGTCATCTCAGCATTTTCCGATGGCGTCTGTGATGTCAAGATGAAGGAGGAGCTCGCCATACACGAGGACCTGTGCATAGCTCTGGAGATGTTCAACATGGCGACCAAGTGAGCGAGAGCTGAGGAGGGACGCCTCTCCCTTCTCGAGCTCCCAGCCACCGACCGGAAGACAAGAAGGCCAAGACCAAGGACGTGAAGCGCAAGGGGGCTGCCATGCTCGCGGCGGAGCCGAAGAAGAAGCGCGGTTGCGACCACCCCGAGTCATCCAAGGCCAACCACCCGTTCTGCGCCTTCCACAACATGCACAACCACAACACCAACGACTATCGGGAGCTCAGGGCCATCCATGATGGGCGCTTCGGTCGACGCCCCGAGTGCAACGACCGAGGCTACCGCCATGGAGCAGGCCGAAGTGGAGGACGCTGGGATGACCACGGCCCCCCGCCAGCAGTGGCGCGACTGTCCTCGCGAGGATCGCTGGCAGGACCAGCCTCATGAGGGCACCAGCCTCGTGAGGACCGCCCTCAGGGCAACGCTGGCCTCCCTCCGCTACCACCACCACCGAGGAGGAACGACGACCATCACCAGGACGAGGGGGTTGGGGGCTTCCAGGAGCCTCGTGACATCGCTTGCATCTTGGGCGCCGCTCAAGCCCCGGCCTCTCAGCGCATCTTCAAGCAGTTTGCTCGTGAGGTGAACGCGGCCCTCCCCAGGCTCGAGGCCACGCGCCCGCTCAGGTGGTCCAAGTAGACCATTACCTTCAGCTCATCCGACCAGCTCAAGTGCGCGACAACTACCGGTGCCCTCCCGATGCTCTGCTCGCCCGTCATCAGCAACGTCCTCATCACCAAGACCCTCATCGACAGCGGCGCAGGGCTCAATGTCCTTTCCGTCAAAACATTCGACCGCCTCCAAATGTCGTATGATCAGCTGCAGCCAACCAAGCCCTTCTCAGGAGTGACCGACGGCTCCACCACCCCGATAGGGCAGGTCCGCCTCCCTGTCACCTTCAGCAAGCGCAACAACTACCGCATCGAGCTCATTGACTTCGACGTCGCCCACATCCGCCTGCCATACAATGTCATCCTTGGGTATCCAGCCCTGGCCAAGTATATGGCAGTGACTCATCATGGTTACAACGTCCTCAAGATGCCAGGGAGCTGCGGTGTCATCATGGTCGCTTGCAAGGAGAAGGATGCGGTGTGCTCTCTAGAGCGCGCCTACCAGGCTGCAGCGGCCGAAGACCCAGATAACGAAGGCGCCGTCTACCCTGCTGAGGCCGTCCCCAAGAACAAGCAGTTGCGCAGCCAGGAGCTTCAGGAGAGAGCTGTCTCAAGTGGCACCACCTCAGGGCCTGCACCCACGGACGGGGCGCCTCCCTCTCTCGCATAGGAAGGCGTGCCCGGAGCCCTCCTCGGGCTGGGCTTGGGGGCTCTTTTCTGGAGGGCCTCTGACCTAGCCAATGTTACGAGGGAGGCGCTCGGGCACCCACGTGGAGGCATGCTTCAACGCACGCTTCCCTCACAAGGGCACAAGGCGTGGGAGTGTCTGGAGCTCAGGAGTTCATCACCAAGGCAACCGAGGAGCTTCAAGAAGCGATAATCATGCGCCGCGACCGCCACCCACCACCTGGCGCAGCTCCTTGTCCTGGCGAGGACGGTGAGCTGCGCGTCTGCGTCGACATCCCCAGACTCAACAGGGCGGCATCTCAGGAGCGTTTCTAGCCTTCACACGTTGGTTCGTGCGAGGGTCCACCTCAGAGCTATGTTGCATGCCATTCGGCTTGCCGAATGCGGCCGTCACCTTCCAGCGCCACCTGTGGAGCATTCTGGCGGCTCAGGAGGCCCGGCATCACGCAGTTCTGGCAGAGATGGCGACAGTTCTTCATGAGTCGCCCGGGCCCCTGAAGCCTCCCGAGGCCCAGGACCCGGGCGACTCGTGAGGAGCAACTCGTTCAGCTTGCGTATTCAGCCACTTCAACACCTCTCCAGGAATGATACCAGGTGACTCTTTTTGATTCATTCAGTTAGGGGCGCCCCTCGGGCAGCACTATCCCCAAGTCGCACTGGCCAATCCCTGTGACGTGTATCCTTTTGCATCTCTAGCGTACCATGTTGGGGGAACCCCTCGGGCTGCATCATCCCCAGGCCGCACGGGTCCGTCCCTGCGGCATGTATCATCCTTGCATTTATCTGAACTAGCTTGCTTCCTCGCATGAGCCGCCTTATAATTATCACCTGCTTGCCTGTTGTCCTTCGTGGCCACCCGCGTTGCTGACCGGCCTCTTGCTCATCCCGCAATGGGGGCTACACATGTTGGCATGGTGCTTGTGCTTGGGTCCGTCCCTGCAACGCTGACAAACCTGAGTGGTCAAGCTCTGGCTCGTGGCACACCCCGCACACGTCACCTCACCAGATCCTCAGTGCCTTCATCTTCTTGCGGAATGACTAGCGGTTGGATAGCAAGCGCGATTACAAGTTGTATTCTCCTTTCGCACTAACCCGCAGGGATCTACGGGGCTCGGCTACAGGTGGCCTCGCCGGCCGCCCTTGTTTCACGTGATTCACTTGTGCGTTAAAGGGGGGCTCCTGAGCATCGCGCATCAGGAGCTCCTACTGACTCTCCAGCCCTGACCCCCTGGCCTTGACCACGGCACCGCGACTTGGCATACCAGCGGCGGCTGAGCTTGCTCGAGGGTCGGGACCTGAGGACGCCGAGCATTTAGATGAGCAAGGAAGGGGGGAGTCGGCATGAGCCTTGCCTAGTAACACCGCCACTGAAGCGCAAACCAGACGCCGTACAAGGGACCACCTCGGACTCGACAAGATAAGTCACATACTCAAGTAGCACAACGCCGCAATTGGGATTTTTTAGTTCGGGCAGCCTTGCTCTGGCAATGTCGCCTTCCTTTTCTACCTTCGGGATGCTGCTTGCACGCCCATGGGGACCTCTCGAGCATCACTCCTCAGGAGCTCTTACCGGACCTCAGGTCGCTCACCTCCTGGCCTTGACCACGGTATCACGACCTGGCATACCAGCGACGGCTGAAGCCTGCTTGGGGACTGGGACCTGCTGGCGTAGAGCGCTAAGCTACCGCAAGAACGAAAAGAGGACAGTGCCGAAGCAAGTCGTGCAACCACAAATCTCATAGTAGGGGCAATAAGCATCGGAGCAAAAGCATTACAGATTCCTTACACCCCCACGGGGTTCGTTCTGATTTCTCACGGGGAACAAAGGAAGAAAAACTTCAAGGGGTCCTAGCTACAAGTGTCGCCGTCGATGCCATCATCAACAGTGGGCCACAAGGGGCCGACGCCGACCCCATCCTGATCACCGGCGACGGTGAGCAGACCCACAAGTATAGGGGATCGCAACAGTTTCCGAGGGTAGAGTATTCAACCCAAATTTATTGATTCGACAAAAGGGGAGCCAAAGAATATTCTCAAGTATTAGAAGTTGAGTTGTCAATTCAACCACACCTAGAAGACTTAATATCTGCGATAAAGTATTTAGTAGCAAATTAAAATGATAGTAGCGGTAACAATAGCAAAAGTAACAGTAGCAATTTTGTAGTGATTGTAACAGTGGCAAGGTAAAGTAACTAAGCAAAGATCAATATGTGAAAAGATCGTAGGCAATGGATCAGTGGTGGATAATTATGTCGGATGCGATCACTCATGCAACAATTATAACATAAGGTGACACAGAACTAGCTCCAGTTCATCAATGTAATGTAGGCATGTATTCCGAATATAGTCATATGTGCTTATGGAAAAGAACTTGCATGACATCTTTTGCCCTACCCTCCTGTAGCAGCGGGGTCCTATTGGAAACTAAGGGATATTAAGGCCTCCTTTTAATAGAGTACCGGACCAAAGCATTAACACTTAGTGAATACATGAACTCCTCAAACTACGGTCATCACCGGTAAGTATCCCGATTATTGTCACTTCGGGGTTAACGGATCATAACACATAATAGGTGACTATAGACTTGCAAGATAGGATCCAGAACTCACATATATTCATGAAAACATAATAGGTTCAGATCTGAAATCATGGCACTCGGGCCCTAGTGACAAGCATTAAGCATAGCAAAGTCATAGCAACATCAATCTCAGAACATAATGGATACTAGGGATCAAACCCTAACAAAACTAACTCGATTACATGATAAATCTCATCCAACCCATCACCGTCCAGCAAGCCTATGACGGAATTACTCATGCACGGCGGTGAGCATCATGAAATTGGTGATGAGGGAAGGTTGATGATGATGACGGCGATGGATTCCCCTCTTCGGAGCCCTGAACGGCCTCCAGATTAGCCCTCTCGAGAGACTTTAGGGCTTGGCGGCAGCTCCATATTGTAAAACGCGATGAGTCCTTCTCTCTGATATTTTCTCCACGAACGTGAATATATGGAGTTGGAGTTGAGGTCGGTGGAGCACCAGGGGGCCCACAAGGCATGGGGAGCGCCCCCCACACTCGTGGACAGGGTGTGGGCCCCCTGGCCTTGATTCCTTTGCCAGTATTTTTTATATATTCCAAAAATATTCTCCATGGATTTTCAGGTCATTCCGAGAACTTTTATTTCTGCACAAAAATAACACCATGGCAATTATGCTGAAAACAGCGTCAGTCCGGGTTAGTTCCATTCAAATCATGCAAGTTAGAGTCCAAAACAAGGGCAAAAGTGTTTGGAAAAGTAGATGCGTTCGAGACGTATCACTGCCGCGCTCCGGGCATGACGAGAGCTCGGTGGTACGTCGTTGTCGTCGCTCGTCTCCGGAGATTTGTCAAGCTCGGGAGATTTGTTGGACTCCCACGAGCCGTCGCTACTGCTGGAGGAACTGCCAACAGGCCCGGGGACGGGCTCGACGCTCGCTGCCACGCCATCCTGGCGGCCCCCTCCAGGGCAGCACTCCAGGCAGTGGCCTTCCTCATCGAAGACCTTGAAGAACATTGTGGAGGCCGCGTCATACTTAAAGTGGATGGCGAGGGGCCCCTCCGTGCGGCAAGCGCGGGCGACTTCGCCCCATCCATGAGTCATGAAGATCTTGCCCGGGGACACGACCTCGACCTCCGCCCCTGTCGCCGGGGTGCTACACTCGGCATGCTGCAACCATAGCTCGAGCGGCCCTCTCGACGACATCTCTTCGGCGAAGAACTATGGGAATCAGATCCATGTGCGTGGTGGCATCGCCGCCGACACCACGAGCTCGCGCGAGGAGCCCTCAGCATGAGTTTGTGGGCCAGCGGCACGTGCCACCATAGCCTGACCACCACGGCCATGACGTGAGCGGCGCGAAGCGCTGCTTCCTCCTTCGGTGCCTTGCACATGGGCGTACAAGGGCAGCCGATAGCCGGGAGGAGGCCGCTCGTACCAAGGCCTCGTCACCTCCTGCCTCACGATGGCGTTGCAGGAGCGGACGAACCTCTTCTTAGGCAGAAGTAGCCCCTGCTCTTCGCAGGGGGTTTTCCCTTTCTCGGCGGCGGAGAATCTCCCTATCGGTGCCATGGGTGTCATGGCATGATGGAGAGACGAGGAGGGGGAAGAAGAAGCAGGCGGCATGGAGAAGGAGATGAGCAACGGGGGCTCCGCCCCTCTCCTCATTTATAGCCAGAAGGAGGCCAACCGCCGGCTTCCACGATCACAGGTAATGATGGTTTTCTTCTGCATGCAGCAGGGTCTCGTCAAGTTGAACGGTTGTCGAGGCAGCGTGGTGAAGCGGAGACGCCCGCGTCCCACCGATCGCCACGTGTCAATCAAGGCCGCATGCGGTTGGGACCCGCGGCACTCCGCACTTGCCCTTTGGCTTCGCCTCGAAGCCAAGTCCGAGCACGCCTTGGGCCCGGGGGCTACTGTCGGCTTTCTGGGACCGGGGATACCCAGACTTGCCTGCTTGCGGCCCGCGAGTGTGGCTCCACCAACGGCCTGGTACGGCCCAGCTTCAGCAGCGACCACCCAAGACCCTCGCAAGGGGCCAAGCCTCGTGAGGCGGATGACACCAATACCCCCCTAGGGGTGGCCTCACTAGGTCGTCTCCCAAGGAGCGGAGATATCTATGCAAGGGGCATCTCGCGAGGTTCACGTGACGTGAGCCATGACGACCAAGGTCAGGCGGGTGGCAACGGGTGCAGTGTACTAGATTCCTCTTTGGTGCTAAGGAGGCAAGCACAGGCGCGGGGTCCGGAGGCATCAGGAAAAGGTTTCCATATATGTGCAACAAGACCAAGACCAGCAGGACGGTAGGAAGGAGGTTATCGCGGAGCCCACAACATCATCACCACCAGAGCCTTTGGCAGGCGAAGACCACCTTTTGTCAGGATAGTTTGTACTAGTTGTCCCTCTTCAAACTTGGCCGTTGTGGGATCCCTTCCCGCCTAACATTTGGGAAGAGGACTGAGGCCACTATAAATAGGACCTAGCCATCACCGTAGCGAGGGGGAAGCATCCAGATCATCCTCACACACATCAGCTCATCGAGCCCAAGAACACCTCACCTCCTGAGGCTGTGCATCCACTGTACTAGTTCATCCTCTGCCCCTCGAGGTAATCCACCACACACTGGAGTAGGGTATTACACCGCAAGGTGGCCCGAACCAGTATAAACCCTCGTGTCTCTTGTTCCTTGGGTCCGTCGAGCTAGGCCGTGAGATCATTGAGTGAGGGAGCTAGGAAGAGAGTGTTCTTCGTGCGCACCCCAGAGTTCGGACCTCACAAGGGTTTGCTGGAACCCATAATCTGACAACTCTGTTTGTCTATGTATTCACACATGTACTAAGTTTCTGGTTAATACAAATCTATCATGAATAATGAACATTTATCATGATATAAGGAAATATAAATAACAACTTTATTATTGCCTCTAGGGCATATTTCCTTCAGCAGCAGCTAGTGCTGGTGTTGAAGTCGCCGCCGAGGAAGCAACGACATGGGGGAGAGACGTCATGGAGGAAGTGGCCGGTGACGGCGCCATCGATGGAGACCCGCCATGGCTGCTCGATATCGAGCACCGGCAGCCCCGTGAGATCGAATAAAAGATAAAATGCAGCGGTGAGTGCAGAACCTCCTTGGTTTTGTCGAGTAGGCCTCGGCTTCATCAGAGGAATTGGTGAGGGTGCTGTCATTCCGATGGGGTAGGTCAAGATGGCACTGTGGTGATGCAGGTGGCGCGATAGACGAGGCGAACATTGGGGCAGCTCCTTGGAGGTGGAGGACGGTGCGGCTGACCCGGCGGGACGACGAGATAGACGACGGATCCTCATCTGGTGCGATGGATGAGGGACGTCGAGTTGTTGTTGTGGATGACGTCGTCGAGGAAGAGTCTCCGGCTGGGCGGCAGTCAGGAGGCCAATGGAGGAGTGTGGGGTTTCGGGGGTTTTGGCGGCCTCGGTGTGAATGGGGCGAAGGGGAAGGTAGGGGGAGCCATGGCTTAGGGACGCGCTCGTCCGAAATGTGGGGCAAGCTACGAGCGTACGCCCACCAGTTTTGACCACATGACGTCGAGGCGGCATTCCGGCTGAGGGGTAGTAGGGGGATTTCGCATGTCTCGGCTGCGGGGCCGATTTCAGATAAGGAGGCAGTTTTAGCGCGCGTAGAAATTTCAGGATAACAAGGCGCAGCACGGGTTGAAGAGACGGGAGTTTCACAGAAGAAGAGACAAAAAATACTCGATCTTGAAAATTTCAGGATAAAAAGGCGTGGATTCCATGTTCGGCAGAACAAACTTAACGTGTACAAAAAAAGACATTTCATACAAGACACAAGAGAGTCATGTCTCCTTTTACTATATAGCTATATATGCCATTGAAACACTACAAGAAAATGTAAAAATATCGGGAGAACAAGATTAGCATGTACAATACCAAATCAATTCGCACTTCCCTCAACAACAACAAAAAACAAATCAATTCCCAAAAGAAAGAGTCTTGTCCCTTTTTATATGATTACAAATGCCAGGTTCTCGAATTTCAATTTTTGAATCCACGTTATGTTGAATTCAAATATATCGTTAGGTAATCTTACGGTTGATGTAGTCCTACATTTTTATCTTCCATCTTAAATGAAAATTTTACTCAACCCTATGAATATATATATATAATATATATTGTCGTCTACAATATGGACTAAATTTGAATCAATTTTCCTTATTTGAATACGATTGTTGTCAAGTAATACCATCATTTAAATATTATCTTGATTAAAGAAAACATGCATATAGTAGTAATCATATTTCAATATGAACTACATGTACCATACGATCTCCAATTCAAATATTTGTATCCATTTTATGTTGAATTAAAATCGCAGTACATTGGTCTAGGTAGCGAGATGTTCAGGATAATCAAAACCCTGTTTTCATATGTATAAATTTTGGTCGAATTGGGACAAGTTTTGGTATAAGCTTCTTGCAAACCGAAGCTTCTCTCAAGAAGCCTCGTGGTTCCGAGAGGGAATGCGTCACCTTTGTGTGTGAAATGATATACGCCGCCTCCCCCTGCTTTTCTTTATAGAGGCAACATAGAACTATATGAGTGCCCTGTTAAATTTTGGAATTATTCCGGGTTCGTTTGACATTTTTTATACATTAATTAAGTTTCTTGTCATTTAATGTGCATAATTAAAATTTGAACTGCAAGCACATGCTCTAGTGCAACAAAGTTGGTTGAAAAATCAGATGTGTGTCCTTGGGTGAATTTCTAGGTCCCATTCAAGAAATGGGAATGAAATTCAAACATTTGAGCGTCGTGGCTCGGCTGAGAACTTAGAGAAACTTGGTTTTTAAATATCTGTAAATCCAAAACTCGCCTGAAAATCATGAAACTTGGCATGGTGTCATATAATGGCACTAACATGCTGTGGTAATTTTTTTGCCCGAATTGGTACAAGTTTTTGTATAAGCTTCTTCAAACCGGAGCTTCTCTCAAGAAGGCTCATGCTTCTAAGAGGGAACGTGTCACCTTTGTGTGCAAAACGAGTGTCGTGTTAAATTTTGGGATTATTCCGGGTTCGTTTGGCCTTTTTATACATTAATTGAGTTTCTGGTCATTTAATGTGCATACTTCAAATTTGAACTACAAGCACATGCTCCAGTCCAACAAAGTTGGTTGAAAAATAACATGTGTGCCCTCAAGTGAATTTCTAGGTCCCATGCAAGAAATGTGTCGACGTTCTGGGAACGGGGGTCCCCAGACTTGCCTGCCTACGACACATGGCGTGGCCGTGCTGGCGGGCCTATACGGCCCATCTTCATCAACAAGGCATTCAAGACCCTCAAGAGGGGCCAAGCCTCGTGAGGCGGACGACGCAAGACCTCCTCGGGAGTGACCTCACCAGGCTGCCTCGCGAGGGGCGGAGATATCAAGGCTAGGCAAACCTCGCGAGGTCCCCGTGACGTGAGCCATGACGATCGGCACCAGGAGGGCGCCAGGCGGGCGCTAGTGCACGCAGTGTCCTCGTTTCCCCTTTGGTGCTAAGGGGGCAAGCACGGGCGCGGAGTACCAAGGCATCAGGCAAAGGTTTTCCATATCAGTGCAATGAGACCAAGACCCGCAGGACGGCAAGACGGAGGTCACCTTGGAGCCCAAGACGGCATCATCACCAGAACCTTTGGCAGGCGGAGACCACCTTTTGTCAGGATAGCTTGTACTAGTTGTCCCTTTTCAAATTGGCCGCCATTGTTGGCTCCCTTCCCGCTCAATATTTGGGGAGAGGACCAGGGCCTCTATAAATAGGACTAGCCACCACCAAAGATCGAGATCGAGATATGATTCTGATCCTCGACTACACGTACACCAAGCACAAGAACACCTCAACCTCTGGAGGTTGTTCTTCCTCTTGTACTGTTCATCATCCGCCCAAGAGGCAATCCACCACCACCACACTGGAGTAGGGTATTACACCACATCGATGGCCCGAACCAGTATAAATCTTGTGTCTTTGTGTTGCGAGTGCGTCGAGTTCGTCCGCGAGACCTTAGCGAGCTAGGGCGTAGATCGGTAGGAGGGAAAGAACTTCGCGTGCACCCCAGTGTTCGAACCTTAAGGGTTTGCCGGAACCCGAGATCCGACATTTGGCGCGCCAGGTAGGGGTGCACCGTCGCTTCCCTTCCGTCAATCGGCGCTCCGTCGTTCCGTCGCTCCGTCGTCTCCATGGCGGACGCTCACCCCGCTCGAGCTAAACGTCGGGCTGCCCTCACCACCCGCGTTGCTCAGATGGCTCCCGTCGGCGGGCCACCTCGTCGTTCCCCGTTGCCTGCCGCCAACACCACCATCGGCCCGGCGGGGAACGAGCAGCAAGCGTCCTCGCTGCACCCATCGGTGCGGCAGGACGGTCGCACCGCCACTCCCTCGCTGACCCCGGCCGGTTCCTCATCCCACGCACGTCGCGCTCCCATGGACGCGCAGGCCACGCTCCTCATGGCGAATGAGCTCCTATGCTACCGTCTGATCGACGACCTCTATGAGGACTGGCTCGACCGCATCGCCGAGCTCGTCCGTGCCACAGGGGCTCCCCGGCGCCGTCCCTCTCTCTGCCAAGACCTCTGTCAGCAACGGGCGACGTGGCTCATGGAGCGCCTCCACCACCTCTGCCCCAAGATGGTGCCTTGGCGCCATGGCGCGCGGCCCCACGGCACGATCCACCACGCCCAGTACCCGTGCGCGAAGAGAGAAGCTTCCAAGAAATTCCTCGACCGCAAGAAGCTGCACCTGCGCTCGCCGCGCCGCCTCGCCAAGACCGTGCGCTACCCGCGGTGGCAGCACGCGGGCCTCATCAAGTCCAAGCTCCACCTCCGAGATGGGCCCCGGCGACCACGACCGGCTGTCGCGCCTTCACCCCTGAGCTGCGTAGCGTCGCCTGGCCGGGCAAGTTCAAGCCGGATCTGCCTCCTCGCTACGACGTCAGCCTCGGCCCCGCGGACTTCATGCAGCTCTACAAGCTGAGCATCGAAGCGGACAACGACGACAAGAAATTCATGGCGGATTGGTTTCCTATGGCTCTCAAAGACGGCGCCCGTTCATGGCTCCTGAACCTGCCGCAAGGCTCGATCTCCTCCTGGGATGAGATGCGCGACCACTTCGTCGCCAACTTCCAGGGCACTCATGACCGCCCGCCAGCCGCGGGTGACCTGTGCTGCATCAAGCAACAACCAGGAGAGACCCTCCAGAAGTACATCCATCGCTTCAACAACACTCGGCTCAAGATCCCCAAGGTCACGGACAAGGCCATCATCTCCCCGTTCTCTGACGGCATCTGCGACATCAAGATGAAGGAGGAGCTCGCCATCCACGAGGAGCTGTGCACATCTCAGGACCTGTTCAACCTGGCGACCAAGTGCGCAAGAGTTGTGGAGGGGCGCCTTTCCCTCCTCGAGCTGCCAGCTGCGGGTGCAGAGGAGAAGAAGGCCAAGGCCAAGGACGTGAAGCGCAAGGAAGCAGCTGTGCTCGCAGCAGAGCCGGACACCAAGCGAGGCAGAGACCAGCCCAAGTCGTCCAAGAACAGCCGACCGTTCCGTGCCTTCCACAACCTGAACACCCACAACACCAGTGATTGTCAAGAACTCAGAGCCATCCGCGAAGGACGCATCAGTCGACGCCCCGAGCGCAGCGACCGGGGCTACGGCCGAGGAGGAGGACGTGGAGGCCGACGCTGGGACGACCGTGGCCCGCGCCAGGAGTGGCGCGACATGCCTCATGAGGACCGCTGGCAGGATCATCCTCGAGAGGGCGCCTGGAGGGACCAGCCTCGTGAGGATCGTCCTCAGGGCAACGCCGGTCTTCCCCCACTGCCGCGACCACCAAGAAGGAATGACGACCACCATCAAGACGAGGGGGCCGGGGGCTTCCAGGAGCTGCGTGCAATCGCCTGCATCTTGGGCGGCACTCAGGCCCCAGCCTCGCAGTGTATCTTCAAATAGTTCGCTCGTGAGGTGAATGCAGTCCTCCCCAAGCTCGAGGCCACGCGCCTGCTCAGATGGTCCCAGTGCGCCATCACCTTCAACTCAGCAGATCAGCTCAAGTGCGCAGCCACCGCTGGCGCCCTCCCGATGCTTTGTTCACCAGTCATCAGCAACGTGCAAGTTACCAAGACCCTCATCGACGGTGGCGCAGGGCTCAACGCCATGTCCGTCGACACGTTCGACAACCTCCAAGTGCCATATGAGCAGCTTCAGCCTACCAAGCCTTTCTCAGGAGTGACCGACGGTTCCACCACACCGATAGGGCAGGTCCGCCTCCCTGTCACCTTCAGGGAACGCAAGAACTACCGCACCGAGCTCATCGACTTCGACGTCGTGCACATCCGTCTGCCATGCAACGCCATCCTCGGGTATCCAGCCCTGGCCAAGTTCATGACGGTGACACACCATGGTTACAATGTCCTCAAGATGCCAGGAAGCGGCGGAATCATCACAGTCCCGTGCGAAGAAAGAGATGCGGTGTGCTCCCTTGAGCGCGCTTTTCAAGCTGCAGCAATCGACGACCCCGACAACAAGAGCGAGGATCCTCCCAAGGCAATCCCCAAGAAGAAGAAGCGGTTGCGTCGTGTCGGACCTCAGGAGGGTAGCGTCGCGGCTGGAACCTCGTCAGGATCAGCGCCCGCTCCAGGGGCGCCTCCCTCCGTCGCATAGGAAGGCGCGCCCTCCTCGGGCAGGGCTCGGGGGCTCTCTTCTGGAGAGCCTTAGACCTTGCCAACATCACGAGGGAGGCGCTCGGGCACCACTTGGAGGCGTGCTTCGTGGCATGTTTCCCTCACGAGAACACAGGGCAAGGGGCGCCCACCGCTCAGGAGTTCATCACCAAG
Source organism: Triticum urartu (assembly GCF_003073215.2). Taxonomy (NCBI): domain Eukaryota; kingdom Viridiplantae; phylum Streptophyta; class Magnoliopsida; order Poales; family Poaceae; genus Triticum; species Triticum urartu. The sequence continues at coordinate 439,548,609 of NC_053022.1, read as the reverse complement.
ACCACTCAGGAACTGCAAGACGTACGGGCCATGCGCGGCGACCGCCGCTCATGAGGCGCAGCTCCCCACCCAGGCGAGGATGTCGGGCTGTGCATCTGCATCGACGTTCCAGGGCTCAACAGGGCCGCATCTCAGGAGCTTTTCTGGCCTTCACGCGTGGGCCGTTGCGAGGGTCCACCTCACACTTACGTTCGCATGCCTTTCGGCCTACCGAGCGTGTCGTCAGCCTATCAGCGCAACTTGCAGCGTGTCCTGGCGGCTCAGGAGGCCAGGCACCATGCTGTCCTGGCGGAGATGGAGATGGTCCTCAGGGAACCACCGGAGCCCCCAGAGCCTCCCGAGGCTCAGGGCCCCGGTGGCTCGTGATGAGCCATTCCTTCGCCGCATACCTTCAGCTGCCCCAACTCTCCTTCGTCAACAGAACCAGGTGACACTTTCCAAGTTTGTTTAGCTGGGAGCGTCCCTCGGGCTGCATTATTCCCAGGCCGCGTGTGTAACGCCCCGGACACACCCGCCGGTGGTCGTTACTCCTGGCGGGATCTAGACTGGCCCCACAGATCAATACTAGTCTTTTCTGCGCACTTTGTCCTCACTCGTGCTCACCCGGGAGCAACTTCCCGGTCGGTCACCCATCCTGAAATTACTCCAAGCTGAGCACGCTTAACTTTGGAGTTCGGTCTGAATGGGCTTCCGGAAAAGAAGGAATTCCTTATTGATATGAGTAGTCTATCATCCCTATTAAGCCAGGCTATCACATACACCCCCACTCAGAGGAATCGACGTCCTCGTCGGGCCACAGGAACGTTCCCTCTTGGCACATACGTCTGTGCATCTAGTCCGATACATGTGCCATGTCGGGTGCCACGAAGGGTCACAAACGTCATGAACAACATGACCGCACACCTATCCACAAACATCCGTGTAACCGCGAGGGTCGGCTCTGATACCAACTTGTAATGCCCCGGACACACCCGCCAGTGGTCGTTACTCCTGGCGGGATCTAGACTGGCACCACAGATCAATACTAGTCTTTTCTGCGCACTTTGTCCTCACTCGTGCGCACCCGGGAGCAACTTCCCGGTCGGTCACTCATCCTGAAATTACTCCAAGCTGAGCATGCTTAACTTTGGAGTTCTGTCCGAATGGGCTTCCGAAAAAGAAGGAATTCCTTATTGATATGAGTAGTCTATCATCCCTATTAAGCCAGGCTATCACAGCATGGGTCTATCCCTGTGGCATGTATCCCTTTTTCTTATGCCTTTAGTTTACCCTGTTGGGGGGCCCCTCGGGCTGCATCATCCCCGAGCCGCTCGGGCCTGACCCAATGGCATGCATCTTTCTGCATTTACCCAAGCTGACTTGCCTTCCATGCTTAACCTACCTATGGCTATCACTTGCTTGATCGTTGCCCACTACGGGGGCCACGCGTCGGCACCCTTCTTCAGGGCCTCTTTTGCGTTGTCTGGCCATCTCGCAGGACCAAGACAATAAACAAGGGCCAAGACCAGGCGCAACCCGCCTTGAGGTAGGACCTCATAAGTCCCGCATTGGCTCACGAGTGCCCAGACACACCTCGCTAAACCCTATTGTGACAGCCACGTGTCAGGGTGGGGCTGTACACGCCCCGGGGGCTCTCCGCAGTAGGGAGTCCCTCGCCCGCTCCAGAAGCAAAACTAGTGGTCCGGCGCCCTTCCTCGCGTTAACTTGCAGGGGCTTCCTGAGGATCATGGAGGGCGGTACCACAGACTCTCCTTCTTCTCTCATGCGATTCGCTTGCGCGTTAAAAGGGGGGCTCCTGAGCATCGCGACTCAGGAGCTCTTACTGGCTCTCCAGCCCTCACCCCCTGGCCTTGACCAGGGCATCGCGACCTGGCATACTAGCGGCGGTTGAGCTTGCTCGAGGGCCGGGACCTGAGGACGCAGAGCACCAAGAAGAGCATGGAGGGGAAGGGGAAACCCACACGGGCCTGGCATGGCTACGCTACAGCGACCAACGCACGGACCCGGGCGTGCCACGAGGAGTAGACTCCAGACAGACCAGATAAGTTCACACACGGAACCCACTTATCGCCGCGACATGAGACCTACGCAGCGACTCCGTTGCGGCAATGTCGCCTCCCTTTCTTGCCTCTTCACGGTTGCTTGGGCACTAAGGGGGACCTCCTGAGCATCGCGCCTCAGGAGCTCTTACCAGACTTCGGGCCGCTCACCTCCTGGCCTTGACCACGGCATCGCGACCTGGCATACCAGCGACGGCTGCAGCCTGCTTGGGGACCGGGACCTGTCAGCGTAGAGCACCAAACCATCATGAGGATAGAAAGGGGAGACTGAGCTGAAACGGGCCTTGCTCCTTCCGCTGCCCTACTGTGGCGATACTCTCTTCCTTTCCCACTCTAAGATAGCTGCTTGCGCGCTAAAGGGGACCTCTTGAGCATCACGCCTCAGGAGCTCTTACTGGACCTTGGGCCGCTCACCTCCTGGCCTTGACCACGGCATCGCGACCTGGCATACCAGCGACGGTTGTAGCCTGCCTGGGGACCGGGACCTGTCAGCGTAGAGCACCAAGCCGCCGAGGGATTGGAAAGGGGAAGCCGAGCATCGACAGGATATGTGCACACACACAAATCTTCATAATAAGGGTTATATCGACGAAGGGCATTATATACGCTTTACACGCCCCCACGGGGCCCATTTCTTGATTCCCCGCAGGGAACAAAAGGGAAGGGATTCCTAGGAGTTCTATCTACACAAGCCAGATACCGTCAACGCCATCATCAACAGTGGGCCATGTGAGGCCGACGCCAACCCCATCCAGATCAGCGGCGTCGGCGGCTGGACGCCGCAGCCCTGCTCTGGGTTTGGCGGGAGCTCGGCAGCACGTAGCTGTCGTCGCTCGTCTTCGGAGACTCTAAGAGCTCGGGAGAGTCGCTGGACCACCACAAGTCGCCGCTATCGCTGGAGGAGCTGCAGGCAAGACCAATGGAGGGCCCCGCGCCCGCCGCAACGTCGTCCTGGTGACCTCCTTCAGGGCAGCACTCCAGGCGGCGGCCTTCCTCGTTGAAGACCTTGAAGAACAACATGGAGGCGCCGTTGTACTTGAAGTGGATCGCGAGGGCGCCCTCCGCACGGCAGACCCGGGCAATCTCGCCCCAGCCTCGGGTCATGAAGATCTTCCCGAAGGCAACGGATCCAATCTCCGCTCTGGTTGCTGGGGCGTTGTAGTCAGCATGCTGCAGCCAAAGTTCGCGAACGCCCCTCGATGGCACCTCGGCGGCGAAGAATGGTGGGAGGCGTATCCAGGTGCTTGGTGGCATTGCCGCCCAAAGCACGAACTCACGCAACGAGTCCGCGGCATGGACCCCTAGGGCGACAGCGCGCATCACCATGGCGCGGCAACCACGGGCGCGGCGTGGGCGGCGCCGCTCGTCGCTCCGCTCTCCTGAGCCCTTGGCTCGGGCGTACAAGGGTAGTGGATACCCTGGAGGAGGCCGCTCGCGCCAAGACCTCGTCACCACCTGCATCGCCGCCTCGTCGTGACGGTGAACCGGCCTCTTCTTCGGCAGAAGCGGCTCTGGATCATTGCGGGGGGCTTTTCCTTTCTCTTCAGTGGAGAACCTTCGGATGGGTTCCATTGCTGCTAGCGGTGGAGCAAGGAGGAAGAAGCAAGTGAACCAAGAAGAGATGGGCGACGGGGGCTCCGCCCCCCTCCCCATTTATAGTGGAAGAAGGTCAACCGACGTCTCCCACGATCACACATAATGATGATTTTCCTTGCAGGTCGCAGGGACTTGTCAAGTCGGGCAGTTGCAGAGGCAGCATGGGGAAGTGGAGACGCCCACGTCCAATCAACCGCCACGCGTCAACCGAGGCCGCAGGATTTCGGGGCCCGCGGCGCTCCGTGCTTAATCCTTTGGCTTCGCCTCGAAGCCAAGCCCGAGCGCACCTTGGGCCTGGGGGCTACTGTTGGCGTTCTGGGAACGGGGGTCCCCAGACTTGCCTGCCTGCGACCCATGGCGTGGCCGTGCTGGTGGGCCTGTACGGCCCATCTTCATCAACAAGGCATTCAAGACCCTCACGAGGGGCCAAGCCTCGTGAGGCGGACGACGCAAGACCTCCTCAGGAGCGGCCTCACCAGGCTGCCTCGTGAGGGGCGGAGATATCAAGGCTAGGCAAACCTCGCAAGGTCCCCGTGATGTGAGCCATAACGATCAGCACCAGGCAGGCGCCAGTGCGTGCAGTGTCCTCGTTTACCCTTTGGTGCTAAGGGGGCAAGTGCAGGCGCAGAGTACCGAGGCATCAGGCAAAGGTCTCCATATCAGTGCAATGAGACCAAGACCCGTAGGACGGCAGGACGGAGGTCACCATGGAGCCCAAGACGGCGTCATCACCAGAACCTTTGGCAGGCGAAGACCACCTTTTGTCAGGATAGCTTGTACTAGCTGTCCCCTTTCAAATTGGCCGCCATTGTTAGCTCCCTTCCCGCTCAATATTTGGGGAGAGGACCAGGTCCTCTATAAATAGGACTAGCCACCACCAAAGATCAGGATCGAGATCTAATTCCGATCCTCGACTACACATACACCAAGCACAAGAACACCTCAACCTCTGGAGGTTGTTCTTCCCCTTGTACTGTTCATCATCCGCCCAAGAGGCAATCCACCACCACCACACTGGAGTTTGGTATTACACCACATCGGTGGCCCGAACCAGTATAAATCTTGTGTCTTTGTGTTGCGAGTGCGTCGAGTTCGTCCGCGAGACCTTAGCGAGCTAGGGCGTAGATCGGTAGGAGGGAAAGAACTTCGCGCGCACCCAGTGTTTGAACCTTAAGGGTTTGCCGGAACCCGAGATCCGACAAAATGTGAATGAAATTCAAACATCCGAGCGTCGTGGCTCGGCCGAGAACACTAAGAAAGTTGGTTTTTAAATTCTTGTAAATCCAAAAAACGCCTGAAAATCAAGAAACTTGGCACGGTGTCATGTGATGGCACTAACATGATATGGTAAATTTTTTGGCCAAATTGGAACAAGTTTTGGTATAAGCTCCTTGCAAACCAGAGCTTCTCTTAAGAAAGCTCGTGCTTCCGAGAGAGAACATGTCACCTTTGTGTGCGAAACGATATACGCTGCCCCCCTCCCTTGATTTTCTTTTCTTTACAGAGCCTACATAGAACTATATGGGTGCCATGTTAAATTTTATAATTATTTTGGGTTCGTTTGGCCTTTTTTATACATTAATTGAGTTTCTTGTCATTTAATGTGCATAATTCAAATTTGAACTACAAGCACATGCTCCAGTGCACCAAAGTTGGTTGAAGATAACATGTGTGTCCTCGGGTGAATTTCTAGGTCCCATGCAACAAATGAGAATTAAATTCAAACATCTAGGCATCGTGGATCAGCCAAGAACATTGAGAAATTTGATTTTCAAATTCTTATAAATCCAAAACACGCCTGAAAATCATGAACCTTGGCATGGTGTCATGTAATGGCACTAACATGTTGTGGTAAAAAAATTGGTTGAATTGGAACAAGTTTTGGTGTAAGCTTCTTGCAAACCGGAGCTTCTCTCAAGAAGGCTTGTGCTTCTGAGAGGGAACATGTCGCCTTTGTGTGCGAAACGATATACGCTGCCCTCCTCCCTTGATTTTCTTTACAGGGGAAACATAGAACTATATGAGTGTCGTGTTAAATTTTGGAATTATTCCGGGTTTGTTTGGCCTTTTTATACATTAATTGAGTTTCTGATCATTTAATGTGCATAATTCAAATTTGAACTACAAGCACATGCTCCAGTCCAACAAAGTTGGTTGAAAATCACATGTGTGTCCTCGGGAATGAATTCAAACATCTGGGCGTCGTGGCTCAGCCGGAAACATTGAGAAACTTGGATTTTTAATTCCTCTAAATCCAAAACACGAATGAAACTCATGAAACTTGGCTTGGTGTCATGACATGGCACCAACATGTTGTGGTAATTTTGTTGTCCGATTTGCGAAGGCACACACATTAACAATCAACAAAGTCATTTTGGAACAAGTGTTGTCACGTTACAATCGGAAACACAAGTATTATTGAAACCATGGGCGTTCTAGTTAGCATTTACGTGCCACCATGCGTCCCTTTTTTATTAGCTAGGAGGCGCCGTGCGGGGTAGCTATTTGAGTACAGGAGGCGTGCGATCAGACCCCTGCGTGTGCTTATCGGGAGGAGAGCCCTTTGACCTCCATCTGTCTCCCACCTCTCTCCCAAGGTCTCCATTAATGGTGCTAGAGCCCATGTTTAATGGTGTGGCTATGTATCACTCGACTGAGATTTAAGAGAGAAAAAAGAAAATTTTACACGGATCTTGATGTAAGATCCGACGGACCTATATAGCATCTACTCCGACTTATAGCAAGACTGATGAATATATAAGGATGACGATAGTGGATAATAATTGTCTTACATATTTAGGAAGATAATTAAAAAAGCCACATGCGGCTACGCCCGAAATACACAAGGGCAAAAGAACAAGACGCATGCAACGATCTGGCGCGCTAATCTCTACTTTCTTGATGCACTACAGGTTGCGGAGACTAGTTCTCGCGGCGAGCGGCGATGATCTCTTTCATCAATTTCATGTCCTCAATACGCTGCTTGGCAGTATCCACGGATTCCTCCACCATCCTTTCACGCTCAATGCGGAGCATGGCATTCTCGTCCATAAGTTTCTTGACAATGACGCCTAGCCTCTTCAACAAGGCAGTGGTCTCCTCCTCCTGCTTCGCCCTTCCAGCGATCTTCGCCCTCAGCATGTCACACTCGATGCAGAGCTTCTCCTTGTCCTCCGCTAGTCCCCGGATGACGGCGGTAGCATTTTCAAACGAGGAATTCATCTAGTCGGAGATCCGGCCCATTAGGCCATTGAGCATAGCGTGCATGCGCCTGTGAGAGTCCTCGCCTACCCGCGAGACATTTTCCCATGCCCCCGCGGTGCAGGAGAACCTCCCTGCTGCATTCGTGGCATGGTGGGACATCTCTGTTGCTTCCGCAGCATGGTCGGACTAGTCTGCTACACCGACGGCGCAGCGGGACATCTGTGTTATTCCGGCGGCACGGCAGGACCTCTTTGCTGCTACGGCAGCGCGGCAGGACATGTCGGCTGCTTTTGTGGTGAGGCGGGACATCTCTCGTGCTTCCGCTTCCATGCTCGCCTCTCCCTGGTAGTAATCTCTCGACCTACCCAGTCAAAAAAATCTCTCGACCCAGAACTCATGCGGGCCATGGCAGACGCAAGGGAACGACGATGAAAGACTTGTTTGTTTTTGTGGTTGAGGAGTTGAGGAGGAATGTGTAGTCATCCTGGAGTAGGTAGTATTTATAACCGAGTACTAATACGCTCCTAAGTGGGAAACCGTTTAGGTTTTGATCAGTGTGAACATGTTTGCAATTAAATATAGCATGGTAGTAATTTGGAATGTGACGGGACGCAAGCTCAAATTTGTTGACGGTTCTAGGGGCTGTTTGGTTTTAGGCCTAGCAATGCCACACTTTGCCATACAATGTTGCCAAACTTGCCTAAGGTTAGTTCTTCAAAATGACAGCCAGAAGCTAGCAAACCTAAGGGAATATTGCCACATTTTGTGTGTGTATGTCATGTGGGGCCCTAGTGTGGCTTTCCTAAGGTGTGGCTTGAACTAAACACTCACCTAAGTTGGTCAAACTTGCCTAACCTTAGGTGTGGCAACCTTTGGCAATCTTAGTCACAAACTGGCACTATTCCCGGATGGCGTAATGTGGGAACGCGTTCTCTGCCGCGTACGTGGAATTTGCACCATAGGGTGCACCGCAATAGGCAATGTCAGCACACGTCTTGTTCCATTAAAACAAGTGTGCTCACTATTACCATCACGCACGCTTCTTTTAATTAGAATGTGTGCCCGTCCTCCTCCGCGAACAGCAAGCGCTGCGGCTCCGACACCGGCACTTGCAGCTGGAGCACCTTGCCGCACTAGATCTTGTGCGCGGGCAAGGGATTCATAGTGCTGATGTGGTGGGGGAGCGCCGATGGTGGGCCTTCGTAACCGCAGACGGGCACGAGGCATTTGCAGGGCGCGAGCCGGCACACACTCTGGTGATCAGCGAGCTTGTGGTAAGTGACGTAGAGCCCACAACCTTTGTGCGGGCACTCCACCCTCACCGAGGAGAGGACGGCGTCCATCGCCATGTTCCGCACGTCGAAGCCGCCACTGCGCTCGCACTTCTGGCACCGCTGCTGGTTCCCGGGGCGCTCGTCGCGGCAGTCCGCACAGGCCATGTGCCCTCCCTTGCACTGCACAAATCAATAGAACATCACGTCAATCAGGAAACCTGCACATTGCTCGATCAGTCGAACGTACGAGATGTATCCGAACCTCGTACACTGGAGGATTCAATGGGCGGAGGCACAAGGGGCAGTGGAGCAAGGTGAGGTCCATAGAGACTGTAACACCCCGGATGTAACTTTCCCAATTTGTACTCCACTCTTGCCGTTCCGGCGTTAAGTTATATTTATTTTCTCGGGTTTGGGTCCTTGTCTCGTGTGTGTTGTTGTCGTTGTCATGCATCTCATATCATGTCATCATGTGCATTGCATTTGCATATGTGTTCGTCTCATGCATTCGAGCATTTTCCCCGTTGTCCGTTTTGCACTCCAGCGTTTCGTTCTCCTCCGGTGGTCAATTCTATCTTTTTTTGTGTGTGGGGATTAAACATTTCCGGATTGGACCGAGACTTGCCAAGCGGCCTTGGTTTACTACCGGTAGACCGCCTGTCAAGTTTCGTATCATTTGGACTTCGTTTGATACTCCAACGGTTAACCGAGGGACCGAAAAGGCCTCGTGTGTGTTGCAGCCCAACACCCCTCCAATTTGGCCCAAAACCCACCTAACTCTGCTCCATCATCTAGAGCGTTCGATCACGATCGCGTGGCCGAAAACCGCACCTCATTTGGACTCTCCTAGCTCCCTCTATGCCTATTTAAACACCCCCCCCCCCCGAAATCCGGATCTTCCTCTCCCCCCGAAACCCTAAAAATCCGCTCGCACCGCGCCGGACACGTCCGTTTTCCACCGGACGAATCCCGCCGCCGCCGCCAGCCACTCCACGCCCGCCACGTGTCCGCCGGCGCCGCCTCCCACCGCGGGCCGTAGGAACCCGGAGCCGGCCCTCCCGGCCCATCGCCGCACCGCCGCCCCCACCCTCTCCTCCACGGCGCCGCGCCCGCGCCCGCCGCCATCCGCCGCCGCCCCGCCGCTGCCGCATCGCCGCCGCAGCTCGCCGCGCCGCCCCGCGCAGCTCGCCCGCGCCGCGCCGCCGCCCCGCCGATGCCGCATTGCCGCCGCCAGATCCGGCCCGGATCCGGCCGAATCCAACTCTCCCTCTCCTCCCTGCCGTTTTTGCAACCTTGCCAGAGCAAGTCAACCCTCGCCAGAGTTCTCGGTTCGCGTGCGTGAACAGTAAACCCTAGATCTCGGGGTGATTTTTTCTACTAAGTCCCGAAATTCTCAGTCCATATGCTCATGTTCACGGCTCCGTAACTTTGCATCCGTAGCTCCGATTCATGCATATAGCATATCAAAATGTTCATCTCAGAGAGTACGTCATTTCATTTGAGTTCATCTTGATGCCCGAAATGCTGTTAGAAGAGGGCTACTTGATATTATTGTCAGATCTGCTTCTCCGTTTAGGTTTTTGTCTTTTTTGCCTTGATTAATGTGTGCACGATATGCCCATGAGTTCTACATATGTTTTGTTAAGGGTTTTGTCATCTCTCCAGAGGTGCAACCCATGTATTTTTAGGATGTGTGTGGTGACTAGTGCAAGCTTGCAAAGTGGTGCACTTAGTAATTCTGTTTTCAGGGACTTAGCAATTCCACCAAGTCCTTGATCTGTTTAGCTCATGATGCCATATGTTCATGTTGTTTCCTAGTGATCCGTGCCTCTTTTGAGGATGATCAGTAAGCATGTTTTGTTAATATTGTAGTTCTCTATCCATCCATGTCTTTGTTTGCAATTATGGAGCACCCTAGCTTGAGTCAATCAAGCTCTACTTTTGCTACTTTGTGAATCGGGGCAAATTGTCAACTTGTTTCCAATTTTGCCGTTGATGTTGTAGTTGATTCGTGCATGCTATGCTATTGTTCTTGCCATGTCTAGCTTGCATTTTGTGCCTTCTTGATGGGTGTATGCTTGTCTTGTCATGACTTTCACCGTAGTGAGTGCATCGAGCTCGTAAACATGCCTACTTGAGTTATGTTTCAGCATGTGCCAGTTTTCACTAAGTCTGAAAACTGATTATGCTTTTGCTATGTTCGCATGCTTGCAATTGTATTTTCTGATCCCTTTTGGCTCAAGGTCACTAAGGGACTTTTGTTAAGCTATTCGAGTAGCTCCATGCCATGCTTTACTTTGCCATGTTCAGATCCTGTAGCATGTAGTTTTGTTGCTCCGAAGAGGGCTACCTGATCTGAAATTCCAGACAAGTGTTAATTTCACTAAGTCTGAGATCTGTTTGCCATTTGCATTTTTGCCATGTTTGTTTGAACCTGTTAATGGATGAATTGGTCGTAGCTCAGTGCTAGACTTTTGCTAAGCATCTTGAATGCATCCGTGCCATGTATTTTGTTGTCATGTTTGGTTGCTTTAGCATGTTCATCTCATTGCATTTAGATGCCTACTTGCTGTAAATCGCAGACCGGTGTCATTTTTGAATCGCTTGCCATTTCCAAACCGTAACTCCGATTCCGGCGTTCTTTATATTGTTTTCAAGCGATTTCATCTCATCTTTCCAGTGGCACACTTGGATTTCCATGTTGAGGCCAGGTTCATGCTTTTCCTGTCATATCTTGCATTTTACATCCCGCATCGCATCCCGCATAGCATATCATCTTTGCATTGTGTTGTTTGAGTTTGCACATGGTTGATTGTGTCCTTTTTGCTTGTTTGTCTTGTTTGGGTAGAGCCGGGAGACGAGTTCACTAATGAGGAGCCCATTGAGTTTGCTTTCAAGGATCTAGTCAACTCTGACAACTGTGCAGGCAAGATGATCATACCCTCGAAATCACTACTATCTTTGTTATACTAGTTTGCTCGCTCTTTTGCTATGCCAATGCTACGATGCCTACCATTTGCTTTCAAGCCTCCCAAATTGCCATGTCAAACCTCTAACCCACCATGTCCTAGCAAACCGTTGATTGGCTATGTTACCGCTTTACTCAGCCCCTCTTATAGCGTTGCTAGTTGCAGGTGCAGCTTGGAGGCCGTTCCTCGTTGGAACATTTATTTACTTGTTGGGATATCATTATATTATCTTGTTATCTTCATGCATCTATATACTTGGTAAAGGGTGGAAGGCTCAGCCTCTCGCCTAGTGTTTTGTTCCACTCTTGCCGCCCTAGTTTCCGTCATATCGGTGTTATGTTCCCGAATTTTGCGTTCCTTACGCGGTTGGGTTATAATGGGAACCCCTTGATATTTCGCCTTGATTAAAGCTTTTCCAGCAATGCCCAACATTGGTCTTACCATTTGCCACCTAGCCTCTTTTTCCCTTGGGTTTCCGGAACCCGAGGGTCACCTTATTTAACCCCCCCCCCGGGCCAGTGCTCCTCTGAGTGTTGGTCCGACTGAGTAGACTGCGGGGCCACCTCGGGGCAACTTGAGGGTTGGTTTTACTCGTAGGATGTCTCATCTGAGTGTGCCCTGAGAACGAGATATGTGCAGCTCCTATCGGGATTTGTCGGCACATTCGGGCGGTGTTGCTGGTCTTGTTTTAACCTGTCGAAGTGTCTTGAATTACCGAGATACCGAGTCTGATCGGAACGTCTTGGGAGGAGGTCTATTCCTTCGTTGACCGTGAGAGCTTGTCATGGGATAAGTTGGGACTCCCCTGCAGGGATTTGAACTTTCGAAAGCCGTGCCCGCGGTTATGGGCAGATGGGAATTTGTTAATGTCCAGTTGTAGATAACTTGAACCTTAATTTAATTAAAATGAATCAACTGAGTGTGTTACCGTGATGGCCTCTTCTCGGCGGAGTCCGGGAAGTGGACACGGTGTTGGAGTAATGTTTGCGCAGGTTGTTCTCTAGTTTCTCGCTCGCGCTTTGCCTCCTCTTCTCGCTCTCTTTTGCGAATAAGTTAGCCACCATACTTGCTAGTCGCTTGCTGCAGCTCCACATATATTTACCTTGCCTTACCTATAAGCTTAAATAGTCTTGATCGCGAGGGTGCGAGATTGCTGAGTCCCTGTGGCTCACAGATTACTATTACACCAGATGTAGGGCCTAATGATTCCGCTCCAGGAGACGCGTTTGAGCTCAAGTGGGAGTTCGACAAAGACTCTCAACGTTACTATGTTTCCTTTCCCGATGATCAGTAGTGGTGCCCAGTTGGGGGTGATTGGGACCGTGTCGCATGTTGGGTTCTCTTTTATTTTGGCGCCGTAGTCGGGCCATGAGTGTTTGGTTGATGTAATGTTATTTATGTACTTGATTGACATGGCGAGTGTAAGCCAACTATGTTATCTCCCCTTTTATTATTATATTACATGGGATGTTTGTGAAGATTGCCTAACTTGCGACATATGCCTTCAATGCGATTATGTCTCTAAGTCGTGCCTCTACACGTTGGAGCTATAGTCGCATCGAGGGTGTTATAGAGACCTCCATCGTCGGGTCTTGTTCTGTCGGCATGATCTCTCCCTCCTCGTGCACCACCATCTCTCACTTTAGGGCCGGGGCATTAGAAAGTTTTACCATCACATATTCATACAACTTCAAGGCGCATTAAATCAACACATGCAAGTATCAAAAGGAAAGTGATGGCATGCATGCATGCGTTGTAAGTAATGCATCGGTAAACGCAAATTATTGAAATATATCGAGTGCACTGATTTGATGTGTCGTGTCAACTCGTACAGGAAGCTTGATTACAACGCCCTCTCGCTCACCATGCGCGTGGTGGCTTGCAGGACTAGGAGAAGCTTTCGCTACACGCTCTCCCCCCTGCACGCGGTGGACATGCAGCAGTTCATTCGGTGTGAGATGGCCAGAAGCATACTGTAGTAGTACCATCAAGTTCGACTTCCCAAAGATACGAAGACCCAAGTGCAACCCGAATGCTTGTGCGACAGTTTCATGTGTAGGGGGGTAGTAGTAACTAGTCTAGATAGCGTGTACATACCATGCCTCTAAACTTAAGGCTGGCCATAGTGGGGGTAACATAACTGGTATCATGCGCTTCGTACTAGCAAACATGCTTGTGTGGCAGATAATTAAAGAAGAGAGAGATTGTTAGAGTAATAACATAGGTAGATACCGTATCATGTTTAGCAATAAATATGATCATCTATGATACTACGCTATGATACTATGTGCTATGGAGGTAGTATCATACACTAGTATCATATGCATGATACTAGTATATGATACTCTCCACATAAATGTTGGAGTCAGCTCCATGCTATGAGGCCGTCTCAAAGCATTTTTTGATTAAAATAATCTTCTGGTCCTACCTGTCATCCTGGTGATTGTAGTTTGCATGCTGATCTGGTCAAGAGAGGAATATATATTTTAATTTGTGGTGGGGTAAATGTTAGAGGTTGCAGCAAATATTGTACATTGCGGGTCTTTTAGCCAAGTTTAGAGGCAAGCATGTGGGGCCAGTGCTATGATGTGTCGTGTCAACTCGTACAACAAGGAGAAGCTTGATTACTACTATAGTACGCCCTCTCCCTCTCCCATGCGTGCGGTGGCTCACAGACGAGGAGAGGCTTTTGCTTACTACAACAAGCTATCCCTCCCGCACGCGGTAGACGAGCATGCATCAGTTGATTCGATACTGTACAAGTAGTAACATCATTGTTTGACTTCTCGAAGAGGCGAAGAGCCAAGCGCAACCCGAATGTGGCAGTTGCGAACGCTCGCGTGGTAGTCTTTTGTATAGGGGTGGGGTGTGGTGCGGTAGTTTCCAATAGGTGCCACCGTCGGATGAAGATCTTACAGTTATTGTGGTGATTGCTAGTTATAGTCATCTTACGAAAATCAAATAATCCCAAAACAAACCCGACCATGTTTCTTGTTTGTAGACATGAATAGGAATCAACCAATGAGAGACGTGGGACATAGTACCTAGCACGGCATGCAACGGCCAGTTCATTGCATGCAATGATATTACTAATTAGCAAATACTCCCTCCGTTCCTAAATATTTGTCTATCTAGAGATTTCAACAAGTGACTACACCGTAAATTAGTACATACAGAGCAAAATGAGTGAATCAACACCGTAAATATTTAGGAACGGAGGGAGTACTAAGTTCTCTGGTTTTCCTCTCTGCCTTGGTCGCGGTGCACAATATTGTGTACTACTACTGACTAGTCTCTTTTTGACACGTATTTACGTTGATACGGCTTGAATGCCAATGAGGGAGAGGGTGGCGGTTCTCGAAATGTTGAACAGTCAATGATGCCTCCTCATTCAATTAGCATGCAGAGGTAAGTAATTGGAGAAGCAGAATGGAGCCAGCACGATGTGAATGCAACGCAGTTTGGACACTCATATAAAGGCGCCCCACCATTCCAATCCATCTACTCCTAGTCTCTGCGCAACACTGCTCACTCCAATCCAAGACCAAGACCAAGTGACTAGAAGCAACAAGCACCCATGGCGTCGATGGACGCGAGCGGCAGTCGGCTGTGCCAGATCGTCCAAGACGCCGGCCTGCGGCCTCACACTGCGCAGCGTTTCCAGACGGTGTTGGCGACCGCCAGCGTCATAGCCCTTGTAGACGCTGTCCTACGGCCCCGCACCACGTAGCGTTTCCAGACGGTGCTGGCGACCGCCGGCGTCATAGCCCTCGTCGGCGCCAGCTTCGCCTCTTGCATGTGTGACATGATGGTCCGCTCCATCCGCAAGTTCACCGCTGTTGCGAACGACCTTGGTGTACTCCTCCAGCCATCGCACCCAGGCTCCTCGTTGCCTACCACCCTCATCGGCCTCCAAGGTGACGAACTCTTTGAAGCACTAGTGGCCCTGTAGCTGTCGGAGGTCACGACGAAGAATGTGCACCTCGACAGAAATCGTCTACATAGGCCACTACAAGGCCAGCAAGGACAGAAAAACGTTGGCCTTCTTCCACCGGCTGGAATCTTTGGACGCCATTGTTCGGAAGCACGTTGACCTAGCCACGAAAGCCGCTGCTACTTAGCCGCTGTTGGGTGGGCCGGCGCCCTGAGTCGAGGAGGAGGAGGTCGTCGATGGATGCATATTTCTTCTTGTCTCCTGTAACCAGCACTGCATCGCCTCCTGGCCTTAATGTGTTAGTGTATGGCATTTTTATTCCAGTCGTAAATGACATGTGTGATCCCTTGCTCTTATTTAGCGTTAATTATATGTAGTATCACTGTTTTCATCCTGGTTTACTACCTACTTCCTGGTTTATTAGTCCCTTTTGTAATTGATGGTGGCTTGCATCTTTTCAGTGCATTTTCTACTCCACCCCATAATTTGTCCTAAAATTTCTATGTGTACACTTTTCACCGGACGGAGGGAGTAAGTACGAGACCCAGTATATATATTGGCGCGATAACCAAACTTATATACGGAGTATTCAAAATTGAGAATTACTACATGTCATGAGTTCAAAACAAGAAAGTGGAACAAGTACATCACGCTTGTGCCGTTCGCGTCGCACCCCACACTATCGTTCCGGCCCGCCGCTCAACGCGCATTGGCTTGGCATTTTCTATCTACAAGTTAAAAAGGTAAAGACTGCCGCGTTTGCGTCGCACCCCCACATGGTTTGTTGGGCACGCCGCTCATGCTAGGGAACACTTGTTGTATTAGCATTTTCACTGTCAGGTGGGGCCGCAGTTGAGCAAACCAACTATCGGCAAATCCCCACCCCGCCCACCGCGCGCTGGCTAAGTTAGAATTAGAAGAGAAACGAGGGAGAAGAGCTAGTTGTAGCACGGACACTGCTGTCAGATGGGACTCGTATTGATAGTATAGGAGTACTGAGTACTCGTACGTCTAGTACCACTAGTTGGGTGCGTGCGACCTATACCTGTCATCACTTTAAGTCTCCTATTCGAACCGTAGCTACGCTTCATAGTACATAATTTTTCATGCATTTTTCTCCTATATGTACTTCTAGGCTATTTCCACGTGCTTCCTTTCGCCGACATGTTGGACATAGAGCATGTGGGTCGTAGTGCATGCACGATTCGGAGCATATGCAATCATGCCGGCGTACTTTACATTTTAGACCTGATGAATTACATGCAACCCCCCACCCCTGCGGAAGAATAAATAAATAAATGAATTACTACATGCAAATCGGATTATTTTCATAGAAACTGAAGCACGTTCATTAAATTTTGGACGGAACACATTGAAAAGAACGACTGGACCTAAACCAGTCTAAGGGCCTCTTTGATTCGCAGGATACTGAAAACACACAAATGGGGAAAGTATGATGGCGATGAACCGAGAGGATGAGGAAGAGGAGTAGTACTATACATGCTAGAGACTAGACTGTAGTACATTGTTTTTTATGGACATATCACCACATTGTTTTCTATGATCACCTTTGTAGTTTGTGTCAAATTTTGAACTAATGATTTAGCTAACAAAATGTTAAAGCATGTCAACAAAAATTATGTCATTGGATTCGTATTTGAACATAGTTTTGAATGATATAATTTTTGGTAACATGCATGAACATTTTGTTAGTTCAATCTATAGTAAAAATTTGACATGAAATACAATGGGGACCAATATACCGCATGATTCTTTGCTCCTTCTTACGCCGCCGACATGTGGGAGAGCCAACACCCGAGTCGACGTGTCATGCACAAGATTAGAGTGGGGAACGAAAGGGGGGCATCACCCCGGTCGTAGCGCCGCAGTAATAATGACTATAATGAGAAGTCATATCAGAAGACCCCATCTTTCCAGCAGTAACGAGCCGTCAAATCACACAGCCCTGATTTTCAACAGTAAGTTGAATCCGCTAGTCCCTCACCCTCCTCGCCTCTCTGTCAAACCAGCTACGCAAAAACTGCCGCGCGTACTGCTCGAGGGAAGCCCCGCCCTCAACTTTTAAATACTCCTAGTATAATTTTGTATCGATGAATTGCGCCATGGAGAAGAAAACCAAAAGAAGAAGTTGGTACATGTGAGAAAATACAGTTGAAGATCGATTCGGAATGTAAACCATGCATGTGTTTATACGTATAGGTTACTTCAAAGTACTGAGTCCATTGATGCAATGTGGTCAAACTGTACCACCGATATCTCAAAGCCAAAATAGTTCGAGCTTGTTCGTTCTATAAAAATAGTACTAGTACTATATGTTTTTTCACCCGTTGGGTTGCTCAATGAATGGAGGGCCAATGAATGGAGGGCCAGGGAGCACAAGTGAACAATACTACTACTAAGTAGGAGTAGTACAGTACAGTACAACGTGCGACATGCAGTTAGTCACGTTAATATAGAGTTTCTTTTCTTTAATGCCACGTACACAAATTGAAATGCTTGTTGTGGAGAGAAAAAGATAATCACTCCACTATATATATAGGCAGGAGCCTGAGCGCTTGCTTTACTAGAGTTGCTCTCTTCATTCTCTCATCCTCTCTAGATCTAAACAATACATCGGTAGAAACTCTCTCTGCTCACTGCTGGTCATAGATCCGTCCGGATCCCTTCGGCCGGGGTGTGTAGGGGACTAGGTACATCATTCACGCGGTCATCGGCGGCGAGGGAGGAAACCGACAGCTGCCGGCGGGTCTCGATCCTCTGCCCGTGATGTTCTCTCTGACACAGCGACGGCTCAGGAGGTCCTCAGACCCCTTCTTCCTCCCTGCCGTATTGTGGGCAGATCGACCTCCCGCCGCCCTCCTAGCCACATCCCGATGACCCTCAGGTACAAGTTCCTTCAAAAGCGGCCTTGGTTTACTGCCCCAGCACCCCACGAGGCTGCATGTGGATCTTTTCTACTTCCATCAGCTCTTCCAAAGCCACCTAAATTTTTAGTATTATTAGAGGTAAAGCTACTTCATGCAGTCAAATCTAGGACTTGGTTCAAACAGCAAAGGGGGGGGGAAGTTGTAGCATGAATCTAGGACTTGATTCAAATAGGAAATAACAACGGGAAAGTAGAAGAGACTGGATACCAAACCGGACTCTTGGTTGAGAAGGGAAATAAAGGGAAAAGGCAGTACAAACTGGATAAGGAACAGATCTATTATTGGTTGAAAAAAGGATAGAAAGTGGCGGCTGGTGGACAAGTCAACAAAGTATGTCCAGGATTAGATTTGCTACCCTCACATAGTAAAAGGTCTCTAGGATTAGATTTGCTGCCCTCACAGAGTATGAACAAACTCGGCATCACCACTTTATGCCTCCTTGTAGGTACATTGTGCTGATGCGTCTACTGTCGCGTCCTTGTACCAACTTTCTGCAGTTGTTAATGTAAGGGCGCATGTAAAATGAAGCAATAACACTGTTACCGTAAGGAAATGTATAACCGATGTTATTGTTAATCTAATGCCTCTAGTAATACAATGCAATTAAACTGTGTTACAAGTGGCACTCCTGCTATATTTCCCAGTATGATAAGTTGCTTCTTTATGCTATTGAGTGTCCTGGTGTCCCCACTGTCCCATGCCCTTGAACCAACTCTTTAGCTGCTGTTGATCTACTGTATTTGGTAAACAAGCAATGCCACCATTAAAGTAATCCCATATTTGACGAATGTCATTGTTGATCGTAATGCTTCCGGTAACATGAGGAAATGTTGTCGTTTTAAAATTTCTATTGTCCTTGCGTGATTTCCATGAACATAATGAAGATGCTTCTTTTTGTTTCATGTATGTTTCGTATCTTGTTATTGACCAGTAATTCTTTTCTTTCTATCTTTTTGTGCGGATAGGGATATCCATTTCACCTCGTTGCTATTATGACCTTTTGGTGAACTGAACAAAATACTTTTTTGGAATGAGTGTCTTGTGCAGTTCAACTAAAATTTCATGTGGGCAACATCTCTCAATTTTGGTGGAACTGCACAAAATGGTGATCGGAGTTTCCAATATCTCCATCAAGGTCTACCGATAATCTCGCGCAACATTTTATTAGCCTTTGCAAGATGAGCCATCACTGTCACCACCACAATGGCACTTTACTTTAGTGGAACGACACAAAAGGATAAGCAAATTATAATTGCACCTTGCATGAGCAGGACAAGCAACCTTAATGTTGCTTAATTTTAGTGCAACTACTAAATAAGAACCTGCCAGCTCATGAGAGCAAGTACTTCTTGCTAGCTGCATGATGCTATCTTTGCTTCATTTCAGGTGAATTGCAGAAAAAGTCGCATGAGTTGAATCATCCGAGTGGAACTGGAGGTTGACCACATCGAGTCGTGGCGGCGTAGGGCCCCTCTCTCAGTTATGGTTCCCATGACTGGGTATGTTCCTTTTTGGTTGATTTTGACTCTGCATCCAGCTAGTGATCTCGTGCTATTGTTTTCGCACTGCTATGAGAAAGCAATAATGATATTGTTTTTGCATCTTAATTTAGTGCCATTAATAATTTGAGGCAATCTTTTGGCACTACTACTGCCACTGATAAAATGAAGTAATAATACATTTAAAATAGAGCTACTGTCTTAGCTACCATTTCATTTCCAATGTAGATAACTTGCAGAAGACCTATCCGGCAAAATCAAGTCCATGTGCGCTGCATCAATCACTTAGCTGCATTGAACTAGTTGAGTCCACACGCCTACCGTTGAGGTGGCGCGGGCCCCCTCTCTAACTAGCGGGCGCCATAATTTTAGTTGAACTGCACAAGAAAAGTGATTGAAATGAGTCGATGCTCCTCCTTCTACTGCCACACTGAGGTGTCAATGGATGTCAATGAATCGCCTTCATGGCAAGATACGGGGACATGAAGAATAACTTAATCTCCCAAAGTCATCTCACACAGGTCAGTAATGTCCTTTTCCAACCTGATTGTGCTTTGTCATACTATGCTAACACTGTATTTTTTAAATAAAACTATATTTTCTCGTTTTGAAAATAAAGTTGGCTTCAACTAGTGCCACTATTATAGTAATCATGATATTTCTTATATGTGCAAACATGACTACTCAACTATAGATGTTGTGATGGTCAAGAGCATTCGCCAAGTTCTTGGGTTGTATGACAAGGCTATTCAAGATGGATTTAATCCCGGGATTCACTTTATCCAAAGGCTCTAATGGGTTGGTTATGAATCTTGCAAGCTGGGAATCATTGAGATGTGTAGGCATCTTTGTTGTACTTATTATTTGAATCTTCTTGGTTGGTTCTAAATCTTGCAAGCTGGGAAACACGGCATGATGATGCAGAGGACATCAACCATAACAAGTTTTTCAAACTTGGCAGTATTGTCTGAGTGAAAGTGCCGCAAATGAGCTGATCGTGTGCGTCCTGAGAATAACAATTCTAATTGATGTGCATGTTGATCCTGTGGCATAGATAGAACAAGCCAGTGCTTTGTTTGTTTTAGGAATAAATTTTAATTAAAGCTAACAAAATTTAAGTAAAGTGACCACTAACACTTGTTATTGCAGTACCTATACAGACCCGCTCGTTAACCGACGTGTGGCCGGAATAGGTTTCTCGGCTTCCACGCTGGTTTAATGGAGGTGTTTGAATGCGCCGAGGGTGCATGTTCTGTCGGGCATGCAGCGGGAGAGGGAGGGGTAGTAACTGCCATCGCTTGTACACGCTCAGTTTACTGTTGAATGCAGTTCCCCAAGAGTTGAAAAACGAACTGCTGCTGCCGCCTACCCACTCGTTCACTTGAAGAGACTCCAATGGCAACCCGAGGGGTGAGCCTGCTGGATATGACAACATCAAGTTGAATGTGATGTACACCAATGATCCAGACTCGGTGAAGCTCTGCCTCGCCAAGTTCAAGCAGTGCCTACAGGAAGAGAAAGCACAAGGTCGCGGGACTAGGCCTTGCATCCATTCGTCTCCTGACAGGGACCAGCGGATCATCGTCGCCCAGGTATGCGTGCGGGGCGAGGTTCTTGTCTACCACTGTTGTAGGGCCATCAGAGGTTCTGGAGCATTCGCCCGTTTCATCGGCACCGCCGACTGCACCTTCGCTACGGTGGAGAGCAGGAAGAACGCGACTTTACTTTACAATTCAGCCATCTGGTGCAACAAGCTTGTCGATATCCAGAAGCAATACAAGTTCATTGGCAATGGGCAGGAGGACTCCGTGGTTGACCTTGCCGCGACCATCATCGACCCCTGCTACGCCAACATGAAAGAAGACGTCGATGCCAAGAACCTGAATACGTGGGAGGTACCTCTGAATCCAGCCTACATAACCTACGCGGCCAAGGACGCATATGCATGCTACGACATGTACAGGCGGATCTTGGACATGAGGGCATGTCTGCTTCCCATAACCGACGAGTACATGGACATCCGCAGCGTCATGATCAAGTGTGCCAGGAAGGTCTATATAATGTACTTTATCTGTTTAAGCACCTTTATCATCTAGGTGTTTCATGCATTAGTCTATGTGTCGTAATTATCTATTTTGTCCGAAATATTTCGTCTAAGAACCCATTAACATGTTTGTTTTTTTGAGTGGCTATTTTCTTATGTATGTAACTAGTTCACTGGGCTGCTGTGCTTTGAATCTCCTTTCTCCCAACATATTCCCCTTCTCAAGTGGACCCAGCAGGTCTCGTACACAGACATCTGGGACCAACCACCTATCTATTTGTATTTCTTCATTTTGTTCAATCTTTCGTCCTCTTCCTACAACGGTTGGCGGCGCTGCCGTGCACGCCTCGGTGACCCATCCTAGCCGCTGGCCAGGCCATCCCTCTACTCCCACACATTCTCCAGCGGCGGCAGCTCCGTCGGCCCACCCTGCACCTGAATAAGTCAAACCTCGTACTCCCCTCCGCCCGTGTCCTCCCAGGCTCCGGTTCGTTCCAATCCAAGGTCTCGACGTCGTCCTCCGCCTTGGTGCTCTCATCGCGGTGCCACCGTCTGTCGTTCCCAACATGGTCAACAAAACGAGAAGAATCGAGAGACGACTGTTTGTCGAGAGGCTGACAGTCCGGGCCCACCAGGTTCATGGACTAGGTTTTGTTGTTTAACATGCGCAGCCCATGACATGCAGACACAGTTGATCCAGTAGGTTTCAACTTTTTTGGGGTCCAGCAGGTATCAAGCGGCCTCTGGGCCTCCCAGCCTAGCTTGCCTATAACATCAGCACGCCAAGTTATTTTTGTTTTTTCAAGACAATGCACAACGCAGTTCTATTTTTCTATAAGAATGCAAAACTGAACCTATGTTTTCCCTTCTATAATTGTATATACATACTTATATTTATATCTTATTTTATTACACATATATATAATAGAAACAAAGCAAGGTTCGTTAAACCTGTCGTTCGTCCAACCATTGTATAGACCTTCCCACTTCCTTTATTTTTTGTTTTTATTAATCCTATATCTGAATTTTCTCACACTTTCTTTTTCAATGTAATCTGAGTTTTCTCCCAGTAGTTTTCCCTAGAACCAACTCAACTGTCCCACATCTAGCCTAAAAATAATAATACCCCACGTCCTATTAACTCATCAAATTAAAATAATATTTTATTTCGTAAATCAAAAGTTCTTACAAAATAATAATAATATAATTGTTTATATATAACTTGGCAAGTTAACTCCTAGTGATTGCGTACATAAGCTTGCAAAGATTTTACTCACCGATCAGTAATAAACGTGCAATCATGTATTTATGTTTTTATAACATTTCTCCGTCCAGCCTAACATGATATTTTCACCCAAGCTAGCAAGTCTGTGGATTTCAAAAAAATGCTAATGGGCTTTAAATTCTAACATAATATATAAACGGGCTGCATAGACTCTACATCATTGTTTCACCCAGCCCACCAAATGGACTAAAAACAAATGGACTGGCTGACATGTGGGCCAGTAGGTCGAAGCCTAAGCACTTTCACAAAAAAATACAAAGGTCGAAGTCTAAGCAAGGTGTTGGATTTACATCGAACGACCGACATTCTTCTTCAATCTCTTGTCTTCTTCCTCCAGCGCTGCCGGGCCTCCGGCGTCCAGCGGCGCTGTTTCGCGTGCCTCGCAGTGAAACGCTACCCCACCGACGGCCCGGCCATCCCTCCACTCCTCCGCACCTCCTATTATTCTCTACCGAGTGTAGGCCCACCCCGCACCCGAACCAGTCAAGTTTCCCACTCCTCTCTGTCTACGACTCCACTGTCGCGTCATCCCCATCTCCAGGTCGTTCCAGTTTGGGGCCTCGCCATTGTCCACCGGCCTTGGTGCGCTTGGCACGGTGTGGTCAACGTGGTCAACAAATGAGAGTCATCGGAGGATGACTGTATGTGGAGAGGCTGACAGTGGGGACGCACCACGCCCATGGACGCATGCATGCAACTGCATCCTTTTTACCCTGAGAAATAATATTTTCTCCCCCTGACAGCTGGGCCCACCAGCTACATCTTCGCACACAAGGAAGTGCATCCTTATTGTGGGCAAAAAAATGATTCCTCCCCCCGACAGCTAGGACCCATCGGCTAAATCTTCACACGCAAGGAAGTGTCTCCTTATCCTCCCTGACAGCTGGGTTGTCTCTCTGATCGTGAACATGTATGTACATTTTTTTGCGGGTGGAACGTGTATGTACATACTGGTCGATTGGTCTCTCTGCAAGGATGAACCATAGCCGAGCAATGAGCGACACGTGTGACGTAGTAGTTGAGGCAGTCCTGTATAAATCGTGTACACATACGTACAACCACACTGCAAGAAAGTAAATATGGCTACATACGTACATACAGGAGGGGTCTCGAACGCCTAGCTACTCGCGCATATGTACGACCAGGGCTCGTGTACATGGAGAGGCAGCGGACGGCAGCAACGGCGTCCTGTTCATCAGCAGCCAACCGGCTGGGTCGGAAGGGATGAAACCGTGTTGTGTTCATCGGGAGGCAAGCGACTGGGTCAGAATGTGTCCTGTTCATCGGGAGCCAACCGAATTGGACGGAACAACCCAAACCAGGTCATGTTCATCGCTCGGGGTCTCATGTCCCGCAAAATGGAGGAAATGGAGTTCTCTTCGACCGCCTACGGTCGAAGCGGGGTCCTGTTCATCGGGAGGGGTCTTGCGTACCATAAAACGGAAGAAACATACTTCTCTCCAACTGCGTACGGTCAAAACGGGGTCCTGTTCATAGGGAGGGGTCTGGCGTACCACAAAACGGAGGAAATGGACTTCTCTCAACCGCCTACGGTCGAAATGGGTCCTGTTCATCGAAGGGGTGTGTGGCGTACCGCGAAACGGGACTCCACGGGCTACTGTTCATCCAGCCTCCACGGGGTCCTATTCATCCACCCCAATCGGCTGGGTGTGTGGTGGCCTCCTCGAGGTCCTGTTCATCCAGTGGGAATGGCATACTACCACGGGGTCTTGTTCATCCAGCGGCAACCGCGTACTACCACGAGGTCCTGTTCATCCAGCGGCAACCGCCTACACACGGTCGGGGTCCTGTTTATCCAACCCCCGTTGGGAACTGTTCATCCACAGCCAACCCAACTGGCTCGACTCACCACGTCTCAACTCGTTCTACGTATCATGCGTGTGGCAGCAACGGGCACTGTTCATCCAGAGGCAACCCAACCGGCTAGCTACGTCTCACACGGGGGTTCTGATCGGCTTCAGTAAGCAGCAACAACGATCGATCAGGTTCAGTTAGCAGCGAAGGAGTTGGTCGGGTTCAGTTAGCAGGGAAGGGATCGATCGATCGGCTTCAGTACGTAGCAGCACGCGATCGCTCGGGTTCAGTAAAGTGAACGCCTCTCACTCGGGTTCAGTTATAACGACACGGCTCGCACCACGCACGCGTACGAGAGAAAAGCACAAACCACAGTGCATCGCTCGACCCCGACCAACCCACCATAACCGGGAACTCCGCGAAAATTTCCTCGCCCTCACTTCTACCATGATTTTTTATGTCATTGACGGCCCAAAGAATGTCATGCAGGTGCGTCCCCGGCCCGTCGAGGACGAAAAGCCCATTTTCTGTCATGAACTTTTGTCATAGAAGTAGGAGCCCACTACATCTATGATGATACGTGCTTTTGTCACAATTATCGTCATAGAGGTGTCATAAGCATGACAATTTTTTTGTTTGGCCCATAATGTCACGGATATGTCTTTTTTTGTAGTGTGTGTTTGTGTCTTAGAGTTGTGTTGTGATATCTTCCTGTGAGTCTATGATCTTGATCATGCACATTTGCGTGTATGGTTAGTGCACAGTCGAGGTAGGGGCGTCACAAGTTGGTATCAGAGCCGACTGCATGTAGGAAGCCCCTTTCCAACTCCTTGGCCGAAGTTGAGTCTAGTCTTTGAAAAACTATTTACTAACAGTTTTGTGAGGCTAACGGGGCCACATCGCCAATGGATGGGATTAGGATCTTTTATTCCTCTCCTTTACTCTGGGATTCTGATTTCTCTTCTATTCGGATTAAAGATTTTACTAACTCTAACTCTAGGTTCTCGTAACTACTTCCTCGAGGAGGCCCCTCATTTCACATGCTGGCTTGATTCACCAGAAGATTCTAAAGATACTCTTTGATGTTTTTTCGAGACCCTTGTGCCCACTGTATTTGCAATTCCCTACCACCGATAAATCCTTATGAATAACTACATACACTTGCCATTCATATAATCATTCCCCGCTGCTCCTGTTATTACAAGGTACCCCGAAACATTTTTCTATATTCTGAGAATCCATTATGCCTACTGCCTTGCAGCTCATTCCTGCATGAATACACCTACGAATAGTTCCTCACACTTACCGGGGATTCGTTCATCCCCAAATGTTCGTGTGTTTTGCAAAATACTTCATAATGTTATTCGATCTTCCGAAAATCCTCTACAGCCTATTGCTCTTGAAATTCTTGCCTGCTTGCATTATGGTTAATTCCGTATGTCTAGTAATCTTCATCGACGTCCCTTGTCATTTCGGTTTTGAGCCTAATAATTCAATGTGTGCGAATGCATGCAATCATTAGTTGACCCTTAGAAATTATCCTTCCGGCTCAGACGTCATTCCGGACATGAGCTGGTTTTCAGCCAATCAAACCTTGACCGATTGTGCCTCTAAGTCTATTCAACTTACTCATATTTGATCAGAGCATCTGATTCTGATACACCGATCTGGAAATCATATTTTCTTTGTATTTAAGCATCGAATTATTCAGATGTTTCTATAATCCGATGCCTTTGCATTCTTTCTTCCTCTGATTGAGTGCAGATACTCACATCAGCTCCATTGTGCACTGCCAGACCAATTGCTGGGATATTATTCGACAGTGTCCTTAACATTCAAAAATCTTGTGAGTTCTTCCCCTGATACATAATGCCTTCGGTAAATTGTATCCTCTGCTTTTGTCAACCATGCTTTACTATCGAGCTTGTGCTATTTACTCTTGAAGTTGGTGGTATATGTTCCTAAGATGCCCTAATGGGTTGAACCAATGACTTCCCTAATCTGGGTTCTATTATGTTCTATCTTTCAGTATTACCCCTGGTATCTCGAGGATATCACGCCATTGCACTACATCTTATGAATTTTTGATGAAGTAATACATTTCCCTGTCATAGTCACTCCACGGGTTATGGGTTGTCATCAACCGAGAACATCAAATAGTGAATCGAATCTGCACTACAATTCAATACCCCTAGTAATTTGTTGCTGGGAAATTTAAAACCAATCTTGTCATTCCTAGACTACCAGATACATCCTTATCATGCTACCTTCGACCGTGCTACCTCGTCCTTCTTTGGTGCACGAATTCTTCAGACCATGATCAAGGCTAACATCGAGTTTTCAATATCATTTTGTTGTCTTGAAAAGCAACTCTGATTCTGAGATTGCATCTTATCCATGGTTCTGATAACCTTTTGCTTCACTATTCCTTTCGCTTGATGCCGACGCTGTTCGATTGCATCCTCTTGAAACCTCTTGACAAAACGTGTCGTGATCATCATCAACATTTTGACTTCTTCCAAGATGGGAATCGAATCCATGATAAGAAATGCCATCCCTGCCACTCGATAAATTCGATTCATGATGAGGGGAGAAGGAGGAGGCTGAGGGGGCGACGCCTGCTGAGCGGCATCAGCGGCCTCCTGATGTCGACGGCGCGCCAAAGAACGTGTTTCCTGGCTGCTCATCAGGGCCATGGATGCCCTGGAGCGTCTCGACGCCATGACTCAAACTGCACTTGAGGATCTGAGAAGAACAGCCGGCAGGGACGGTGCTGGCGTGGGAGCTAGACGTCTCAATCCCCTACCTGACACGCCGAATGTCGGTTTCTAAGAACCTACATATGAGTTGTGAGCAACAACCCTTCGAGAGTTTGGCCAAGGACTAAACACGTCTAGCAATCCTAAGTCATGGATGAAATATGGTGGATGAACTGCAGATGAACACAGGAATTACCTAGGTTCGGGCCACTTTCTTGATGTAATATCCTACTCCTACTTTGTTTTGTATTACAAAATGGTAGAGATACAATGTGTCTGTTTGTTACAAGATCAAAAGATCGACCTCCAGCGCGGCCCAGATCTTCTGTCCAATCCGCTCGCGATCCAGCCTCCCATCCATAGGACCGCCTCGATCGAGTGGAGCCGCTCGTGCGTGACGCCGTCTTCTGGGTCGTCGCATGCAGCCATCTCGTCCATCCACTGTTTGATCCTAACACGGCAGCCCACATTCATGTCGTTGCAACACAAGGAGTCCGCTCCTGCCCTGTTGTGCATCTCTCCACCCCACCTGCAGCTCGGCGCTACCTGTTGGATCCTGCCGTGAAGGTCGCTCGATTATGCTTCGCTCCCTGCTTTGACCCCTTGGTGCTGGCTCCGCTGACTGCTTCTGATTTTCAAGTAAAAAAATAAATATTAAGTACAGTGCGTTCGTCCGGTACACATCTCCCTTGCTGCCCACTCTTGGCGGTATCCCTTACACAGGCCCCGTCTCGCATACACCTTTCTGCAGTTCTTGGTGCTCGTCTTCTGCTGGCCGTGATGGTCGCTCTTTAACGACTCCTCTCATGACCTCCGCACATGATGATTGTCGCTTTACATCGACTACTGTCACGACTTGCATCGTTGATTGCCGCTTACATGTCAAATCCTCACTCACATGCTTCATCTAATCTACTGCATGCCACTCAGTAACCAGCTACAGGGAAATAAAACTACAACCTTTGTACCAAAATGTAAAGACTTTTTTGGTTTGCATAGGGTATAAAAACGTCTTACATCTTGTTACGGAGGGAGTACAAAGCAGTATTTCAAAAATGAACACCAATGATTACTTGGGAATGCCAAGACTCAACACACCTCTGAACTTTCTTCCAGCGGCTTAGTTTGCAGGTGCCTTGAGATCCAATATTTTTAGCTGTTCAACAGTATGTGCCGAGCTTGAACATTGTGGTCCATCAGCGACAAGTCAAGATTAGGGTACTAAAAACATTATAAGTTCACGTTTCTTCTCACCAATCCTGAATTTTGGTACTGATTCATGGCTTGGTCCATAACTGTAGTATAATAAGTTACAAATTGACCTCATAACATAATTGCATCCACCACACAAATAAGGTTCGCCCGCCTTATCTTTACAATTCTAGGATTATCAGCAGCTAAATGAGCAACTCTCATCAGTACCAACCATATAGCTGCCAGCTTAACATGATTGTTGAAGTTAACTTGCCAAGGAAACTCGATGATAAGAGCTTTGCATATACATACGAAGGAAACAACATATAACAATAACCGAAACTACTACATATGTCGAATAGAAGAATTATACTATTTGTTTTTTTACCTGGAGTACAACCATTATCACCAGAATGGCCACGAAGAAGTGATTCCCGCTAGAAACCTTGAATATGTTCAGCTCATCTATTTCATTGCATTGAACTCATCAAACACCTTAGAAAAGAAAGATGGCATGATATGTATACCCAACTATGTTAACAACATATACTTCTGATTCACATTCGATGAAACTATTAAATTACACCGGTACATCAGGAGGTAGCTACTCCTGAACTATAAAATTCAGAATTTAAGCTTCTAATCCTGAATAAATGAATACAGTAAACATGTACAGAAATTGCCAAGTCATGTTCTCTATTGCCCAAACACTCGCCAAGGCTACCTTATCAAAGGATCAAGGAGATACTAGTAACTAGCCAAGTTAGGAGGAATGACAGCCATATCTTGCTTTGTTTCTTCAGATCCAAACGCACGCTAAAGGCCTTTCTTCCGGATAAAAACTGGTCTGTCAAGCCCTGAAATAGTTACGCTGTACATCAGATGTAGAAATACACATGTCACAATTGCAAGGACAAACATAACTGCTCCCCTCCTCAGTTTATCGCAAACGATAAATTCCCTCTCGAATACATAACTAATTAATGGAGGCGGTATCCCAGAATAATCTCATACATAATGAAGATGCACGTGTGATGATTTATAAAATGGATTATGTTAACCTTTGAGTCCTTCATTTTCCATGCACGTGGGATTTCCCACAATTTATGCAGGGGCTAAAATATCATACTGTTGAGCACCAGAATCAGCTCTTTCAGTCCTCAGTTTCACAGGAACGATTTCATCTTATGACTGCCGTAAAATTCAGCACATACTACTAACGCAAATTTCACTCTCCAACTAAGATTTTTAATGAGGCACTCTTCGCTACTAATATTATCAAGCATAATCAAATATCTCACAATATCAGCACGCAATCAACAAGGTGGACCATCAACATGCATTTTTGGAACTAGAATGTGGCACAGAGAAATATGATCAACAACTAGGGAGTGGAAATTATGCTCTTCTATTACAAAGGGATAACAGTTAGTACTTAGTACTCCCTCCGTAAAGAAATACTATAAGAGTGTTTAGATCACTCATCTAGGGCCTAATATAAATAAAGGCTTGTGTGACTGACAGGCAAACAACAACCAATTAAAACAATATTTTTCTGCAGAACCTAAATATTGTACAAGGAACATCTTTACCTCTCGTGTGAAAGAAACCCTATGCACACAAGGTTAGACAATTAAAAATACATAGATTATATTACCGGAAGTAAAAGGAATGCACCTTTAGTTTGAAATGGAATATCTGAAAAGCCTACCTTACAGGGAGATTCAAAAGAATTATCATGGAACCTTGATTTAAATCTTTTCAACTTGCTGATTGCTGGACTATCAAGGAGATCAAGGAGAAGAGGGTTAAGTCCTCTTGATTTGTGGGTTGAGTCTACCAAAAATTCAGCAAATATTGATAGTCGTTCTCATTGCAATGGAAATAAATCATCTGGAAACTGCTAGGAGCCAAGCATTGCTCCAGACAACATGAAACACAGAACAGAAGTTAAATTACTCATGTCATCAGATCGATAATCACAATAATTTTACTTGTGACATTGGGGTAGAGGTGGGATGCAAATCCCCACAATGGCAAAGTGTTGGTATGGCGCTAGCTAAGCTTGTAATTACTGTTGCTCCCCAAAAGCTCGAGACATTGCCGTTCAAATAAATCCAACTTGAATTCTGTGAAGTTGGCTAATGGCAACTAAACAAGAAAATTACGTGATGCACTGTATCTGGACTTCTGGAGTGAGCAGAGATTTCGGAGCATTACTGAAGAATATACGCGATTCTAAAGAATACACACGCAATGAAAAAGTGCTGAGAAACTCTGTCCTTGCCAGAATCCGCACCAGCCTCGAGGGGACACAGGCTTTCCACCAGCAGGAAGATGCGATGCCCCAGGCCCGAATCCTCTGTAGTCGATTTCACACGCTGATGCCCACCCCCGAATCAACCGAGAGCAGAAGCACAACGTCACCTAAAAAAATTGACACCCTGACTTGAAATAGACCGCCAGGGTTGATCCTTTATTGTAGAGTTTGCTTCTCTACTATCCTACACATTAGATCCCGCTCTAAGGCATTGGAGCTGCTGGAATATGATACGAAAATACAGATTGATGTTTCTGCTTCTCCTCTCTCGGGAATAGTTTACCGACCGGGCCACCTGTAAATTCTTTAGTTAAAACAGGCCTC
Source organism: Triticum urartu (assembly GCF_003073215.2). Lineage (NCBI taxonomy): Eukaryota > Viridiplantae > Streptophyta > Magnoliopsida > Poales > Poaceae > Triticum > Triticum urartu. The sequence goes on along the minus strand of NC_053022.1, from coordinate 439,517,384 downwards.
GGGAGTAGTCATCCTAGTATCGAAAATCATCTATTTTGCTTTCCGAAGGTAGACAGCAGCGTTGATTCTCCGATTATACGATGGCAACATGTGTGAAGTCTAGTACCAGATCATATCGGGGATAGCTAGCTCATCAGCAGTTCATTTCTATGTATGGCGAGAAGTCCAACTGTCAAGCATGGCACGATTCCAGAATCATCGCTTGGCTGCTGCTTAGATGAGATGAAACCTGAGCTGACTTCTCTGTTTTAGTACCGGCCAGGCCTGCTTCTAAAGGGAACTCGAAGTCCTAGACCTAGAATGCGGGTACCGTTCCGGATTCCCCAGGATAACCAGATCACTCAACTGCTGAATCCTTCCTGAAATCTCTGTCTATCTATGAGATTTTTTGTTTTTCGCCACGTGCAGATCTACTTTGTCGTGCAATCGGATCTCACCTCTTGCTCTCCTCATTCCACCTGTGAAATAGAATTCATTAAAGAAGAATGCCAGTAT